>NC_051863.1:147786625-148086625 GCF_015732765.1 Culex quinquefasciatus | reverse complement strand
CAAAGTATGGATTCAAAGTCGCTTGAAGGAACCCGACTCTGCAGCCCTGACTAGTACAGAGGAGTTATGGCTGCAGGTTTATTTGCAAATTACAAATAAACCAAAACAATAACTTTTTTTGTTATGGATGCATAACAGTTCAATAAAAAAATTTCCAAAAGTTTTTCTTTTTGATAGCTACTGTTTTGAGGTAAACGTTTTTCTCTAAATTTCAATTCAAATTTACTGCTAAAACAATGTATTCAACAAGTGCAAATTCAGATTTTTCAATATTTGTCGAGTTTATTCAAATCGGAAAAATATACGAGTCGTGTTGAAACATTCTTCTTATTGCAAAGTTTTGCAAACCACCAGGTGTAATTTTATCCCTGAAACCAAGTTCAATAATTGGTTTAGTAGAAGGAAAAGTGTGCCTGCACAAGGACTTCTCAAAACTTTTGACAATAAAAAAAATGAAAAATAACATCATCTAATCTAATCTAATCTAATCAGACCCTAGCGCAGCCAATCTTTCGAAGGGATCCTGGAGAGTGCCTTAGGTTAGATGACGCCTAGCACTCTTCTTGTCATTTATTAACATTTGTAGTGCGCCATTGCATCGGAATGCATTGAAACAACACAAGCGTTAAAGCGGCCAGGCCTACTGCGTAAAGCCGTATCGCAGAGATGACTCGTACCTAATTAGGTTGAGTTTGAGCACTGAGTGTTCGAACAACAACACAATTCTGAATCGACAGGGGAGGAAGAAGCGTGGGGACACACCACCATACGCTCCGAGATTTTGGTTGTATTCGTTGGGAGCACCATGCTAAGAAGGTTTGGTACTCCGGGACCCTCTGGGATGGGACATTGTATTTCCACGAATGCCCTGGACACTATTTGCCGTGGTTATAGCGCCACAACTCGCTCTCTGTAACAGTATTCCTAATTCCAGTCCACGTTCACCAAGTCGACATGGCCTAGTGGTTAGCATTTTTGCTTACCAATCCAAAGTACGGGGGTTCGAACTCCGCCTCGAGCGACTTTGATTTTTCGGTCATATTCATCATTTCAAATTTATGTGTTCTTAACTTTCTCGTTGGGAGCAGATGGGCATCGAACCCAGAACCATTCGCTTACAAAGCGAACACCGTAACCAGTCAGCCACGGCCGCTCTTTTAAAAAAAAATGAAAAATAACATCACTACATAAATTCGAATCAACCAGATGTTACTCAATGTCACTAAATTCCATTATGTTTACTATGCTGACATGTCACAGTAGGAAACTGAATGGATATATGTTGATTATGCCAATTAGCAATCAGTTTTTTTGCTGAACTCTGCTCTGCACCGATGAATGAACGATACTAGACAGCGTCTTTCACAGATCCCAGGTGCATTGCTCTCGCGTTCATTCAGCTGTTGTTTGTTGTCCTTATTCAAAACATCCCACCGAACGTGGAACGATCATCCCTACAAGGACAACTAGGAATGCGCGCTGCTGCGAGCCGCCCATTGATCGAATCGATTTTTTGTTTGCCAGTTTCATTCACATGTCCTAGGTCTTGCTGCACCGTGGGTGCGCGCCCTTTCACGCTGAGCCAGCATTCAGCACCTGTACCAGGTGCGATTAAAAAGAGCTCGTTGGCGTATGGGGCACGATAATTTAAACGATTCGAGTGTGTGCTATAAAAATGTTGTTTTTTATTGGTTCGAAGACCGCCGTAGACGTCGAAAGAGAGTCGTTCGAAACATAACCTCTATCTATAGTGCCCTGGCCCTGGGAAGGTGTGCTGAACGAGATACGGTAAGCCCGAGAGAGGATATAAAAATGCCACATACAAGGTGTTGATGTGTTTTTTTTTTTTCAACATAACATCACCACAGAGCACACACACACACAAAGAGAATGAATCGATTCCGGATTCTATGCATATGCCGGACTTAAGCCTTAAAAAGGAACTAACAATTGATTGCCCTATATAAGCCCTGGGGCTTGGCTAGCCCAGCCCGTTTGGTTGACTCGAAATGGCCAATAAATTTACATAAACACTGTAATTAGCCCCCTTCGAAAAGGGATCACGGTGTGTGTGTATGTTTTTGTGCGTTTACGCCACAGTTGGTGTGCATGTGATTATACGGGACCCCCATCTCGAAAGAGAGAGAGAAAAACGATATCAATTTGGATGTTTTGATCCGATAGCAATCAGTGATGGGCTTATAAAAATTAATAATCCTTGACGTTTCTGTAACGGAAACAGAAAATGTACGCGATTTGATCGCGACTCTGGGTGTTTTTTTCGGGTGTAATTTACGGTTATCAGCAGAAACTTGTGCAACGGAAAGGGCTTGTTTTGTTTTCGAAACAAGTTCAAATATTTTAGGGGTAATTACAGAATTTATAGGCATGAAAGGTATGGTGGTTGCTTTACGAGTGAGGTGATTGGAGAGGGTAACATTTTCATTATTACAGCATTTTTGTGGTTGTTTTTTTACATCGCGATTTGAGTTTTTGTATATTTACCTAGTTTTATTTAATGTCTACAGTTTTATAAAGCTTTCTGAACCTATTCAAATAAATTTAAAGAATTTTGTTATTAAGGGGTTACCCGGTTAAATACATGTGAATCGACAGAAATGTCAGAGTTTGGTATGCGTACACACTTAAACATTTATAAAATCAATTTTCAGGGCATTAAAAATACATTTTCATCTATTAACAAAACAAATTTAAAGTCATTTGGTTGTAAGGTTTACGAGATATAGCTATTTGAAGTTAGCAGTTTCAAAAACGGAGGTCACGATATTTAAACGCTGCTTTGACCAAATCGGCTCATCAATTTTCTGGAGCCTCGTTCAACCGGTCCAGTGTGCGTGACGGAGGCTGATTTCCAAAAAGTTTATTTAAAAAAAAAGATAAAAATGTTTCTATGTGTTTTTATATCAAAAAAATCGCCAATTTTGGACTTTTGTATTTTATAGAAATGCAAAATTTCAAATTCGAGCTTCATCGTGCACACGGAGTATGTCTTGAAAGTCTTCAGCCAAATTGGTCCATCCCATCTCAAGATATCGTGGCACCCGTAAATCAACTTGGTGTTCAGAGAAAAACGCTCATAAAGTTTGACAGTTCGCTTTACGCATGGCAAAATTTTGAGTTAAATCGTCTCTTACTCAGTTAAATGATGAAATATCTTCATGAAACTTTCATGCCTGATCGAAAATCATCTTTTAATATTTTCTGTAATATTAAATTTTGTGATTTTCTACATGTCGATGCCTCTGTGAACTCTTATGCTAACTAGATAGGAACCAGCAAGTTTAGTACTAGTAAGCACAGATGCATCGATGTATGTAAACCCTCAATCCATTCAGCCATGACTATGGTTTCAAACGTTTATTAAGTTTTGTAATGTTATAGGAAGCTAAACAAGGCATCTTTTGCGCTACACTTAAGGATGGTGCAAAAAGTGTTACCAAAAAAAATATGGTATTGAAAAAATTAGACAATGTTGTCCTACATATTTTCAAAAACAGTTTTTAACTATGTATTTTCATCTAGTTATCAATCGAAAATGACTTGACACATTTTTTATCTTTTTTCCAAACCTTTCTAAATTTTAAAACTACGAGTAAACTTCCAGAAAGGCTAAAAATACTTGAGTAGAACAGGGCAATGATACGTACTCGCCATTTTGATATTAAATTTTTAGCTGAATTGGTCATAATCGGGGTTTTACTTGTTTTAGGGTCAATCTTATGTGCTTACAAAATGTATGTGAAAAATTAAATTTGTGTTATTGGAAAAGTAACTTTTCGGCCATTTGGAGCTAATATTTGAAATTAACATATAAAGTTTAACTAAACTTTGAATTCACGGAACCTTCGAAAGCTTCTAACTAGTTACAATCACTATAGTAACCAATCAAGTTTTTTTGAAGATCCTCTTTTTATTATTTTTTACCTTCATTATTCCCAAAAAGAAATTTTCGGGGCACTAAAATTTCCATACATTTTTGTATGAAGAAAATTCAACCACATTGGATAACTCTTATTCGTGATACATTGAAAACAGTGATTTTGCCAAAATCACACCAAACATAAAACACATTAAAAAATAATAAGGTTTCGATTTTACAATTTTAATCGGTTTTAAATTAGGAATTATTTAATAACACAGAGAAAAAATTATATTCAACAATACTAAAAAAGGCTGAGGGGCAGCAACCAGCAGCAACCGATCAACAATGTATGATAAATTTAATTTGAGAAAATTTTCACAGCTCTTCGAAAATGTTATTTTAAATGTCTATACCTTGACAACGATGTGCTTTACCAAAAAAAGTGTGATGTTATTTTCGATTACAATCTTGATGTTGCATTTGATGATTTTTGAAATTTTGTTTGACACTATTTTTATTTTTTTCAAAAGTTCTAGAGTTTTTTAAATATGTTCTATAATTATATGAAACACAATAGTCATATCATGTCTCCAGTATCAGGTTTTGCACCATGCTAATCTCTTTTGGGAATCCAACTATTAGTAATAAAAAGTATGTATGTATGTTACCCAGTAATTGTATTTTGTTTAAAGAAGATTCGAGCCAAACCAAACCTTGTAAAACACATAAGTCCGGTGGGTTAGTAAAGAATTGAACAGATAGATGTGAACTCAATATTCTTTGGAGAAATAACGGATTTTTTCCGTGTACAGACATGCCTCGGTTTAGCACCGCATATGGGGGATGCAAAACCGAGGCGTGCATAACCGAGGCACAGAGCTTATGGGATTTTGGCTATATGGGAGACATTGGCTATAAACGTATGAAAAATCATGCAAACATAAAAAAATTATAGTGTTTTGGAACCGGGATGATGTCAGCTATTCATTAAAATTATAATTTCATGAAAATTTTCACAAAAATACGTATTTTTCCTGTATTTTGAAAATGCTTTTTTTTTCTCTAAAGAAACCAAAAGTATATTTTTATCGCAATATGGGTATCAAATGGTTGGAATTTTTACAAACATTTCGAATATATAATAATTTTTTAAACTCTCAAAACATTCACAAAAATACGTATTTTCGAAAAAAAAAGATTCAAAATTTAAATTTTTACAATATGAGTATCAAACGATCAGGATTTTTTTAATACATATCAAATTTAATAAAAGCATTTTCTTGAAAATTCTCAAAATTTTCACAAAACCATGTATTTTTGAAAAAAAAAACACTCAAAATATCCATTTTTACGATGTGGGTATCAAACGATCGGAATTTTTTCATACATTTTGAATGTAATAAAAAATTTTCTGAAAATACTCAAAATTTTCACAAAACTACGTATTTTTGAAAAAAAATCTAATTATTAAACGATCGGGATTTTTTCATATATTTCGAAAGTTATTGAAAAAATTAAACTACTCAAAATTTTCACAAAACAACGTATTTTCGAAAAATTACTCAAAATTTCAGATTTTACAATATGGGTACCAAACGATCGGGATTTTTGATACATTTGTAAATAATTTTGTGATTTTTTTTAGTATTTTCGAAAAATGTTGTTATTACATTTGAAATGCATGAAAAAATCCGATCGTTTGATACCTATATTGTAAAAACTGAAATTTGTATTATTTTTTCGAAAAAACGTAGTTTTGTGGAAATTTCTAGTATTTTCAAAAAATGTTGTTATCACATTTGAAATGTATGAAAAACCCAGATCGTTTGATACCCACATCGTAAAAACGGAAATATTGAGTATTTTTTTCGAAAATACGTACTTTTGTGAAAATTTTGAGTATTTCCAAAAAAATTTATTACATTCGAAATGTTTGAAAAAATCGTGATCGTGTGATACCTATGTTGTAAAAATTGAAATTTTGAGTACCTTTTTTCGAAAATACGTAGTTTTGTGAAAATTTTGAGTGTTTTCAAAATATGTTGTTATTACATTCGAAATGTATGAAAAAATTCCGATCATTTGATACCCATATTTCAATAACAATGAACATTGCATTTTCAAAAAACAAGAAAAATACGTATTTTTGTAAAAAAAAAAATCAAGAAATTATAATTTTAATGGATAGCTGACATCATACCGATTCCAAAACACTGTAATTTTTTGATGTTTGCATGTTTTTTCATACGATTAAAGCCAATGTCATCCCGTGCTTAATCGAGGCAGCTGAACGAATCAAAACCGGGGCAGTGCAAAATTGAGGCGTGCAAAACCGAGGCATGTCTGTACCTATTCTTTTTCAGAAAAGTCCTTATTGAAACCTACAACTTTGCAACGCGAAATCAATCAAAAATCCCTTATGTTGTAAAACAGACAAGGTAGATTGAACATCAGAAGGAGACTAAACATGAGAAATAGTCGGCCATCAAATGGTGCTGGTTTGTGAAAACGTAGATATCAAGTAAATTTGCCTCAATAATTCCACCAATCACGTACAAAGAACCTACCAGGAGAAGAGAAAAAGTGGTCCATCGCAAAAGTCCTCACAAAGACAGCGCACTTGAAAAATACAATTTGCAAGATTTATCACGCTGGCAAACTATAAATATCGAGCGCCCGACATCGGCACTTTTAAAAAGAGTTACAGCACGAATCTTCTCTGGAAGTCCCCAGCTGGTGTCCCGCCGGTGTTGGTCACATCGTTCAACGATGTCACAGGGCGGTGTGCATGTTCGCACATTCTCAACCCCGTTTGGAGGATGCACCACGGTTTTCAGGGAAACCTCCGAAGAAAGTTCAATTCCATGTAGATGAAATTTTAAAGACATGCATCCACGTGGTGACAAAACTGTTGTACGATTAGCCGTACCTGAACTGTAAACAGATGGCGATTTACCTTTCACAGCAGAGCTCGTGGTTTAATCCTGTCCGCGTCGTTACAGTTTACCATGTCCAACTAAGTCTAATTGATGTTTTGTAAGCGAAAATGTTTCGCTGTCTGGTCAGCAGGACTTCCAGTAGCGAACGAATTAAATTATCTCCCCAGCGCAAAGTTCACCCTTAAAAGGGAACCTACAATGCTTTTAACATTTCTCCGCGCACTGCAGCCGTTAAAAGTGACATGTAAATTACTACTTAACATGGCACGAAGCTCACACACACACAGACAGACAGACAAGCTCACACCTGAGAAGTGAAAGACCACCACCAGGTGCCAACCGGGAGTGTTTCGTATGTCCGATCTTGTGCAGAGTTGTTTGCTTCCCTTTTTCGGCGTGGATTGCAGACCGTACAGAGGCTTCCTTTCGTGTGGAGTTGGAGTTAATCCGCTGAACATTCTGCACCGCGTTCGCTCTCTACTCTCGTGCAGTCTCGGTGGCTTGTGAGTGATTCATCCTTTTCGTATTGCAAGCCATTTCCGACTCGGCAGCAGCAACAGGGCGATGAACTATGGCAGGAATGTGTGTTGACCATTTGTGTCTGCCGTGTGTCGTCTTAAAATTCTAATAAAATTTGTGGAATATTAGAAAACATTCAAACTGAATGTTTGCTATGAGGAACTAAAAATAAAGCTAATAAATGTATGTTGCACTACACGGTACGACCCCTTTAACGTTTGAACTAGTATTTGCTCAGGTTTAAATACACGTTTCTGCAAATTTGCATGAAAATCTGATTTGCAGCTTCAAAACGACTTTTTACACATTTATATATCGAAAAATGGAGGTAGAATCCTTGATCTGGTACAAAAATTACCCCATTAGGACTAAGTTTCACCCAAATTGAAGAGGGTCGGGGCAACTGCTGTGTAAGTTGGCGGAGAATTACTCATACAGGTTTTGTAGTTTGTTTAAACATTTTATATGGCCAACTATTTCCAAATACAGTCCAGACTCTACAATCCGAAGCCTCGATTATCTGAAGTTTCGATTCGATTTCGAAATATTTCCGAGGCCTTCGGATAATCGAATCTGGACTGTAATATAAAAACTAACTTAATCCACCTATGTGGTTGGCGCCTTCCTCACTTTTTACCAACATTTGGTGATATGATTGGACACAAATTCCATCTATTTCTCAATAAAAAAAACACAAATGTCGCTTAAACGGTCATAACATGAGAGTGAGCGTTGCCAGATCTTCAAACTTAACAAACGCTGGGTCGGATGATGGATCCGGACATAGTTTACGTACATTTAAGTGAGATCCGGCTTCAAAAAAGTACATAAATATCACTTAAGTGGTCATAACTTGAGACAGGGTTGCCAGATCTTCAATTTTTTGGACTCATTGGAAAGGTCTTTTAATTACCTAACTAACGATGAGTTGGATGATGGATCCGGACATAGTTTACATACATTTAAGTGAGATCCGGCTTCAAGAAAGTACATAAATATCACTTAAGTGGTCATATCTCGAGACAGGGTTGCCAGATCTTCAATGTTTTGAACTCATTGGAAAGGTCTTTTGATTACTTAACCAACGATGAGTTGGATGATGGATCCGGACATAGTTTACATACATTTAAGTGAGATCCGGCTTCAAAAAAGTACATAAATATCACTTAAGTGGTCACAACTCGAGACAGGGTTGCCAGATCTTCAATGTTTTAGATTCGTTGGAAAGGTCTTTCGATTACCTAACCAACGATGGGTCGGATGATAGATCCGGACATTGTTTTCATATAGATAAGTGAGATCCGGCATCAAAATTCCAGCACCTGATTCGCAACTCTGATACTTTTTTATACGTAACTTTTGAACTACTTATCGGATCTTCAAACAATTCAATAGTGCAGTATGGGGCACCAAAATAAATCGAATGCAACATGTTTGACTCAAATCGGATCAGCCAGTGCCGAGAAAACTTGGCAAGAATTTTGAGCACCAAAGTGAATACGCACACACATACACACACCCACACAGACATTTGTTCAGTTTTCGATTCTGAGTCGATAGGTATACATGAATATAGGTCTACGAGCTGTTTTTCAAAAGTTCATTTTTCGAGCAGGATTATAGCCTTACCTCAGTGAGGAAGGCAAAACCCTGTTTTTCTTCAATAATTTATAGAAGATATATAAGTTAACACAGATTATTATTCAAATGGCTGACAACACCAAAATGTATTTAAATTTTCCATAAACGGATCCACTGACCAGCGAAAAACAAAACCTTCTCACTCTCGACCGATATAAATCAGTGGGACGTGGAATGATTAAGGATATCGAGCTGTCAAATTGGATTGTACAAGGTCTGATTAACATGCTGAATAATTAATGAAATCACGTTTTTCAGTTTGTCGACCGTTTCGCGGAACATTTGGAAAAACTCACTCCACTGCCTCAAACCACGGCCAGACATCCAGTTGGGGCCCCAGCTTGAAGAGTGTATTTATTTTGTGTGAAGGTGCCCCCTCAGTATTTAAAGAAGTTATTTGGAACCAGCCAGCTGAACCGCCAAACTGACTGTCCCTGCGAGCAACCCCGTGTGCCCATCAGCGCAAAGCCCGCGTAAAACGAAACTAATTTTTATTATTTCTAACAGCTTTCAAAATAGCCCATTAATTAAAAATGTATCTCTCTGGGTCGTGGTAATGCCCCCGCAAACTGTAAAGAGTCCTAAAAATGTTTACTACCCGGCGTCGTCGAGATGGCTTGTTGATGCCAACTGCGCGCGCCGGCCGGGCCAGCCCCGTAAATGGGTCGTCCAACCCCAACGTCGAATGGCGGAGCGGGAGATAAGGTTCAATTCAATTATTTAATTATACCTTTATAAGCTCTTAATAGAACACAGTGAGACCCATTATTTGCCTATGGGGTGCGTTTGGGCGCTCCACGGGTACCACATGCCTTTTTAATTATATTGGAAATAAAGCAGTGCTGCCAGGAATATGGTTCTTAACGAAAGTTTTTTTGTCAATTTATTTAAGCTCAGTAAAATTTCAAAAATGATTATTTCATGGATAGTTTAACAATTTCTAATAACAAATGAATAACACCGTTCCACACAAATTTGCTCCTCAAGATTTGTCATGTCGTCGCTGTCTTCCTTACTTGTCGCACATGCATTTTTGGCCAAATAAGTTAAGAACACCATTCTGTGCTGCTCTCAATGGCTCATCTTTTGACCTTCACAGATCCTCAAATTCGATTTCAATCTTGAGATATTCAATTAATCCCGATGCATTTTTGTGACTTTTCATATGAAAAAAGTTTCAATTTTGTCGTGCTATTGACACATCCTGAAAATTGATGTACAGTAGGGTGACAATAAAAAAAATCGACATCAGAGATACCCTCTGACTCGATTCCTAATGCAAAAATAAGTATCTGTGCCAATTTTGAGCCAAATCGGTTAAGGTTAAGGGGTCGCTTTTTCACGTTGATGTTTATATGGGGAAAATCGCAAAAATGTGTGGGGAAAAACATCGCTTCAGGATTTTTGCAGCAGGTGGCGCAGGTCTCGTCCAAAATTGTCCAAGTGTGAGATTCTTGTAGGAAATTTAATTACCTACAACTTTGTAGAAGGGTGCAAAACGATCCGAGTTGATCCTGATTTTTGGTGATTTTTCCAGAAAAAAATATTTTTTTATATACTTTCTATATACCCCTTGCATACTTTCAAGTATATAAGCCGGTTTCTTTTCATCGCATTGCTAATAACTCATCAGGATCAACTCGGACCATCTTGCACCCTTCTACAAAGTTGTAGGTAATTAAATTTCCTACAAGAATCTCACACTTGGACAATTTTGGACGAGACCTGCGCCACCTGCTGCAAAAATCCTGAAGCGATGTTTTTCCCCACACATTATTCCGATTTTCCCCATATAATCTTCAACGATGAAAAGCGACCCCTTAGCCTTAACCGATTTGGCTCAAAATTGGCACAGTTACTTGTTTTTGCCTAAAGAATCGATCCAGGGGGTATCTCTTGCGATTTTCCGAAATTTTCAATTTTTCTTGTCACCCTAATGTACAGTCATCCCGCATATTCGGAACACCCACAAATTCGGAACACTTTTGTGATAATTTGTCAATAGCATGCCAAATGCATCTTTTCTGTCGTCCCTTCTATTTTTAGGATCTTTATTTGGGCATTCTCTTGCTATTTCACTAGTAAAGGTAGTACTCTACAAACAAAAAAAAACTACATTTCACGACCATTTTATTTAGAGCAGCAAAACACTGCCTCCAAATTCTTAACTGTGGGATGTTATTGTACCTCTCACAATTGTGGAACACCTGAATTTAACTAATATTTTCCCAAAAACGTTATCAGACCATTCTTTAAATACAACTAAGCTTGAGTTTCATTGGTTTCAGTGTGTGTATTCATTATTTTGAAATAAAAAATAGATACTCCTGGAGAGATCCAAAGTTTGATTACATCCGTAAGAAAAAAGGATTTCAAGGGTCAATGTTTTTCTTGAAAACTTGGTATAAAATGTAAAAACTTACAGTCGGTCAATACATCAATCAAAAGATCCCACAAAAAGCTTTCACATGAAGGTTAAAGCAAACCGTAAACATTTGTAATTATATCTCGAGTATCCGGCAACCAAATTCAACCAAACTTCAGGACAATGCCCAGAATTGTCAACCAAACAAAACGTGTTTGTTATTGTTTACATTGCGTGCTCTCGTTTTTGTTTATTCAAGATCAAGTTTTTAAATGCGTTTTTCTCGGAACGTCAAAACGCGACGTGTTAGCACGAAAGCGTCGATGTTGAAGTGCGTTCCTTTTCTTTTTTTGGATTTTTTTAATATAAGGAAGGTATAGAGAGTGTGCTAAAGACCCTTAACCTCATGCTTCCACATGACCTGTTATACAGCGAAACATTTTTTTTTTCACTAACCTAAAAATTTTCAACGCGTCATAAAAAGTGTTTCCAGCAACACTGGTATAAAACTAAACACTTTTGCCCGGTGCTTTTCTGGGCCTCAAATCTAAAATAGAAGATAGTGTAAAAGCTATGATACCATCGTAAAATGTTCCACTAATAAAAATACCCCTGGTTTGGCCCTCGTGAATTACCTCGACCATTCCCTCTGGATGCAACAGCCGGAAATCTTCCTGAATGCAGCAGCTCCAAATAAACCAACGCGATACACAAAATTTGTGTAAAACTTGCACAAAACTAACCCGTCAGAACACGAAACCAAAAAAAACGGTGGGCAACCAGCAGCGTGATGCCCGTCCGAGGTTGTATAATAATATTATTAAATGAAATTTACGTTATTACCGTCATGTTCGTTCCGGAGGAACCTCGCAAAACTTTCGGCGTTTAGCAGCAGGTTGGTAGATTGGCCACGGGGTCAGCAAATCTTGGCGTGGAATGGAGTAACGTGCTTCTCACTATTTTGGATGGCAAAGTTATTTTGAAGCCAAACAATTCTTCCGAGAATTTTGTGTTGTGTTGCTTTGAGTTGACTGAAAATTGGAAGCACGTTCTTATTTGCATCATTTGTTAGTGAATGCTAAATTCCAGAGCAGTCAAATCTCTAAGACTTCGGTAAGTGATGAATATTTGAATTTGGTTACCTGTCCTGTAGAGAAAAGCAAAAAGATACCTTACTCGAGTTGTTTTTCCGCAAACCATCGCTCATTCCGTCCTTAATGAATAATTAATTAGCGAGGATACGACCTATCCCAACAACAACCTGGAGTGTGATCTGCATACGATCAAATCCAGACCAACTCAGAGAAGAAACGCTAACTTTTATCATAACTCAACTGTTCAACTCGTGATGTTTCTTTTCATGATTATCTTGGTAATTGCTTTGTTTATCAGTTTGGAATAATTATTTGAACATTATTTTTATTCATCACGGAACCGACCCGACATGGGGCACCACGGATTGGCCGGTGTTAATAAAGGTGAAAATTTTGCTTCTGTTGAAGCGCCAGGAAATTGCGTGATTCTTCAGTTAATTTTACAACTTTTCCAACCCTTCGCAAAGTTCTCGGTGCTGGACTCGTTGTTGTAACGTTTTGTTCGAAGAAGATCGTGTGCCATCTTGTGAAGAGCTCACCCTGATGCCGTTTGTCATAATTTATGGGCTACCAGTTTTACGACAATGGACTCACAAGAAAACAAACCCTCAGGAGGAGGGGAAAATTTGCACCGTTGATGATTTTGCGCGCATGTTTCTTCAGTGCTAATTTAATCGTGTAGCAAATTAACCTCGAAATGATGAATGGCAAGTGTGAAAGGAGCACCTTTCGATGTTATTTATCACTTATTTATGCGCACTACTGTACTGGCGGTGTCAACCTGACAGGTGTGTGTAGTATTTGGAGGTCTTGAAAGGTTTATTTTTGATCCATTATCTCAGCAATTCAGATGGATAATGATTGTTTGGCCTGATTTTCAACTTGTTGCTAGTTTGGACACATAACTTATGCAACATGCCACTATTTTGCATAATCTTAAACAAAATGGCAAAATTTCTGTAGCATTTATTATAGTATGAATAAAAATTGCTCAAAAAAGTTTTTTTTAAACATGAAGACATCTGTTTCAATCAAAAACATTAAAATCGCATTAGCATAAATCTATCCTTTGGCCGACCGTTAATCATTCTATTGAAACCTTTGATACTCTTTACACTGACAACATTCACGGGTTTCCAACATAGGTTCGATACATCTTTGATAAACAGTATTTCATAAACTTTAACCCTAAGGATTCTGATTGTTTGTAGCCAGAGAAATAAATATCCGACAAATGAAAAAAAAACCCTTCAACAAACACAGTTCCTTTTCCTTCCATCCTTCATCTAGGTCCCCATTCCAAAACATCTTCACGGACGAAAACGAAGTCGTTTAGCGGAGGATATCGCGCGGGGGTGAATACATTTTTCTTCACTCATTCATTGTTTGATTTGTTTGCTTCCTTTTCTACGATTCCTGCTTATATCCCGTCTTCTCCTCGCTGGAAGACTCACTTTTTCTCGCTTTATCAATCCCGTACAATCATAATTGATTTACAAAATGATTAATGAACACTTCTGGAATAATTGACGGTTCGTCGTTCCCCGCCATAAGGTCGTCCGGCGAAGAAACTTTTCGGGCTGGCCTCAGTGATTGTGTGTGTACAAGCGCACCCAGGACCTTAAGAATTATACGCGCTATTTGCGTTGCGTCGAGCCGTTTACGCTTGTTTTCTTCATCATCTGCAGCGGGGAAAAAGGACTGGGACTGGCCTTAACAATTGTTTGGCACTTGGCACACGGGAGGTTATCATCAACCGTGTACAGTCGGACTCGTGATAGGTTGGGAAATTTATTTTATCTTTTTTTTCTAGTAGCGATTTGCCGAATCGGTTGTACCGAACTCTCAAAAGTGGTCAAAGATAAACTTGTAAGAAATTTTACGGACTTTCTAGAAAAAAACACTGAAAGAAAAATACTAGCTATTTCTATGTGATGTTTTGATTTCTAAGCTTCACAGTCAAATATGACAGTGAAGACACAATATTTTTTCATTCAAAATTTAAGTGGAGGTACGCTAACATGTTTGGAAAAGCCTCACGAAAAATGCAGCATGGAGCAACTCTTCTGAAAAAAAAAACATAAATCATTTATTAACACTGGAACGCCCAAGCCTCCAAAAAAGTTGGAACGGTAACTTCAACTCGCTGGTTCTCAGGCATAACATAACCTATCGGGATGATTCTTTTTTCCAGTGATTTGTAAGGATGTCTAGATGATCCTAGAACTTTGCAAATTTCGATTCGATCAAAATGTTGGAACGATGTTTTTGATCGCAAAAATTACAAATTTGATCAAATTAAGTTCTGCAAAGTTCTAGAATTATCTAGACATCCTTACAAATCACTGGAAAGAAGAATTTTCTTGATTGGTTGAGTTAAGCCCGAGAACCATTGAGTTGAAGTTACCGTTCCAACTTTTTTGGAGCCTTGGGCGTTGGGCGCATATTTTAGTTTTTTCGGTACTAGAGCAATTCCAGCCCAAAACAGGAATTTTGTAGGTACTTTTTTCTCGACCCTCTCCGATTTCAATGAAACTTTGTAGATATGTTATTCTATGCATATATTAGCCATTTTTGTGTATATGGAGTCAGTTACACTCGATAATGACATTTGAGAAGGGCGTATGTGTTTTAAATATTTTTGTATTTCGTAATTTCAATATTGCTGTTTCTCGAAGCCGTTGTAAGCCCATACACATACATCCAATTGAAATATGGTCAAAGACAAACTTATGGGAAATTGGACAAGCTTTCCGGTAAAAATATTTTCGAGACTGAAAAATCAAGTCTGTCATATAGAAATTGCCAAAAACCATCAAAAACCTATTTTTTCAACATTTTTATTTTTAAAACCGCTGTAACTTCACAAGGATTGAACTTAGGACAATGGTCAATATGGAGACTTTTATGTAAAATTGTCTGGAGAATTGATTTCCGTATTCGGTTTTTGAAAATGTTGACGTTTAGAGCAATTTTCAAAAAAACAGTTTCAGTAAATGATTTTTGTATTTTTTAGGTGAGTTGCTCCATCCTGCATTTTTCGTGAGTCTTTTTGTAACATCTTAGGCTATCTTCACAAAAACTTTAAACGAAAAAAAAATCGTGGGCTCACCTTCAAATTTGACTTTTAAACTTAAAAATCAAAAAATCTCATAAAAGTGGAGTGTTTTTTTCTTTCAGTGTATTTTTTTCGGAAAGCCCGTCAAATTTCCTACAAGTTTGTCTTTGACCACTTTTTGATACGATGCAACGGCTTCGAGATACAGCAATATTTAAATTACGAAATTCAAAAATATTTAAAACACTTACGCCCTTCTCAAATGTCATTATCGAGTGTAACTGGCTCCATATACACAAAAATGACTTATATAACATGTCTACAAAGTTTCATTGAAATCGGAGAGGGTCGGGTACAACCGATTCCCTATTTGACATGGAATTGCTCACTTATCCTTTTGGTGGTAAGTTGTTTTTCCCTGTTTCGTCATTTTCCGGTTTTGGCTCATGGTTCGACTTTTTCAAATGTCTAGTTTTTTCAAACTCCAAACTGTTTTTCCTGAAAAGTCCAACAAATGATCTTTTATTTGCGTCCTAGAGAACTAAAATTAGTTGAAATTGCTCAGAGTTATGATTTACGATTGCGAAAATTGACAAAAATTGTTTTTTTTTTTGACCACCCTTACGGCCAAACAAAAAATTACAAGTCTAATTATTATTTTGAAGGATACAGATACATTTTTTTAAAATATGTGTAGAGTCCTTAGGAAGAGTTATTTAATTCCAACTACGTTACGTTATAAAAGAATACTCCCTTGTTATTGACTTAAGCTTGGTATTCTAGGAGATATCTGACAAACATTTTTAAATGATTTTTTTTAGAAATTTTAAATAGTGCTCTGATACTATTATTTTTTAAGAAGTAAATGTAAATCATTCCCAGTTCCTGAGGGGAACACCCTTGAAGAGTATCGGGGTCGATATTTACAAAGCGGATTAATTGGCAGTTTCATTCTCAACTTAATGTTAACATGTTAAGGTTAATATGTTAACATTCCATAGGTCGCCTCCCTAAGGTGTCGTGATAAGGTCCAGTTTGTGACGATACACTACCTACCCTTTACTGAGCAATCGATTCCAGAAGGGAAAAGATCACCAGTTGTGTTGTTCTGAGAGCTGGGATTTGAACCCCGATCTACCGCTTACGAGGCAGAAGCATTACCACTGGGCTACGTGACTCGGTCAGGTTTATCTTTATTTTTTAGGCCAAACATAAAAAAGTTCCACTGTACAGCAAAGTGCCACTCCGGGCAAAGTATACCTAAAGGATAAGAAAAGGTTTTGTAATGATTATTAATGACTTTCTTTTCAATCCTTGCTGCCAGGAGGCACAACAGAGCAAAGGAAAAACCTAACCCAGCAGTGGAATGGGAGAGCCTTCTTGGAGCGCGTATTATTCGTGCTGCAGTTGTTACAGATATCAACCCCGTTGAGGAGGTTCGATCCCCGCCCGGACCCAAGCTGCTGCTTCTTATTTATGTATGAAGCTCATTTCCCTTTTTTTTCTTTTCTTTTGCCAGGGCTGATGACGGCTCTCGCGTAGATAAATTACCATTTTTCCAAGAAGTTCTTCTTTCACGCAACATCAGTGCGATAACGGGGGGCACGTGACGGCAGATATCATGTTTGCGAAAAGGTGAAGAAGTTTGAATGAGAAGATGATTAAAGCATTATGCAATCTTAGATCAGAGGATGAGTTGTTGATTGTTGCAGGTGTTTTCCATGATTCTTTTTTATATTTATCTTTATTCCTAACTTATTATCATTACCATTTACGCAATATAATGAATAGTTAAATATCTATTCAAAACTTTAAGTACTCGCATACTATTTTCTGAAATTAGGATTTTGTTCGAAACTGTAAAGTAAATGACCTACAATTTCCTAGAATCGCTCGTCTAGAGCGTCCTATTTCCCGTCCCGGGAAAAAAATTCCCGGGAATTCCCGGGATTTCCCGGAAAAAAATATTTCCCGTTTCCCGGGAAATTTGTAAATATCCCGGGAATTCCCGAATTACAAGCAGAAGTATACATTTTCCTACCTTTTTGGCACCAATGTTTTGAAATTATACAAAAAATAATAATTGGAGATTTGATTTTTTTTATTTCCATCTACTGTTCATATTAACTAATCAGCTTGTTTGTAAATTTCATGTCAAGGTTTAATTCAGATAATATTTATTTCTGAAGCATTCACCACTAGGAATATTGTTTGCTTATATGTTGGACAACAAAACTTACGCTGTTATGGAATGAATATAAACTACTTTATTTTTGACAACCATTTTTGATGTTTTTTTTGTAATATCATTTGAAAATGAGATATTTACATCTTCCGGCCAAGATCAACATTGAGATTTGTTTGACTTTTTTTTACCTTGAACATGTTGGATGGAAATTGAACTAATATAATTAAATCTTCAAAAATGGTTTTGTGTAAGAAGAATTTGTTTCTAAGCATTCGAGAAATTACAGTTTGAAGTTATAAATTTATGAAGCATGTGAGCTACCAAGGGCGTAAGAGGGTTATATATGAAAGATATTGTTGAATTTTAAATGCTCAAAATTATTTTAATCTAATTGATTTATTAGGCTGAATACCATATAACTAAAGTCATATCATAAAACCATGAAAAACCATTAAAAAACAACTTCGTATCAAATTTTCAAGTAAAAAATAGTGTTTCATGTTAAAAAGCGCTAGAAATTAGATTTTAAAGGTAAATTCAACGATTATTTATTTATTCACAAGTTGATTGTTTTGGTTTTTTTATTTGAATGTTATGTTCACTGAGACAAATTTAAAAGCAATTTTATGGTTGTTGAGCATAGATTTTCACTGTCCAAACACTTTGATTTAAAAAAATCCTTCTCAACAAAAATACTTATAATATTTTCTTTCATTTGGGACGATTTGAAAGATTTCAAAATTAGAAAGTTTATATATTTTCTCAAAGTTGCATGATTTTTTACAAGCAGTCAAGCCATTAATTGATCCTCACACTAATTTTGACTATTAAAGTTGCTGTTCTATATAATTTCGTTGCAAAAGATTAATCAGAAACAGGTTAGAATAATTTTCGTAAAATTTAAAATTTCCCGGGAATTCCCGGGAAATTTGTTGAAAATTTCCCGTTTCCCGGGAATTTTGTAACCCCGGGAAATTGGACGCTCTACGCTCGTCCCTGGGAAATTTCAACCTGAACAGGTCAACCATTGTGTTTGTCACACCTGCCCATTGCTGGTTGACAGATTGTGTGGAGTCCCACGTGATGATGATGGTAGTGGCGATGAGGAATTTTTATTTGTGCAGGTAAGCGAAGGGGCATTAAATGCCTCGCCAGGTTGGACCTGGATTTCAAAACCCAGAAGTGACAGCGGTCATTGAGCTTTAATTTTTATTTTTATTTTAATGACTAGAAGAAAAATGTGTGCTGCTTGTTGCGTACGAGAACACGCGCAAATAAATAGAAAAAAGGGAGCCCTTATCCGCCACTATATCAGCACTAATTAAAGCTACTATACAATAAATTGTGTCTCTTCTCTTTCTTTTTGATCGTGTTTCTTTGTAGGTAAAATGAGAGAAAGAGAAAAAACGTTGTTTTCCTCGAGACGTACTCACTTTTTAACACATTTATTTTGATTAAGGCTTACCCAAACACTACAATGTAATAGAACAGCAAGATTAGTGATGAGGAGGGTTGCCAAACACAAAATGGTTAAGGACTATTGGTTTCTAAGATATGTTATTTTTCTTCAGGATATAAAAATCTAAAGCAAAAAAAAAGCTGTAAATTTTAGAAAAAAGTTCTAAACTGGCAACGCTGCGCTACTGCTGCTGCAGCGCATTTCGTCGCGATATTGAAGAAAAATGATGGCATTCGCGATCAGGTCCGCCCGAAGACAGCGATGGAACGTGTTGAGTTCCAGGGAGAAAATACGGAGGTTGTTTCAAGCTGACCAACGGAATGAAGACGTTGAAGCCGGGGGAGCGAGCGGTGAGGGAATTAAAGACAATTTCCATGTCCAGCAACGGATGTTCTTTCATCTGTTAAATAATTAACACTTTTTCTACGAGTATATTTAAGCGTGTTATTGTTGGTGCCCTCGCAAGAATTAGCGTGTCGTCCGTCGTCGGTTGGATTCGCCAACGTGACACGAGTGGTTTATTTTTTCTTTTTGCCTTTTGAATTTGAATATTTTTAATTTAAATTCAAATTTTTCTCCCGTAAATTCCGCTGGAGGACTTAATTGTGGTGAGAAAAACTAACGACTCACTTGTGGAACAGCAAAGGGAATGTAGTGATCGTGATGCTAAAATGGGAGGTTTCGAATTTAAGAAATCGCTGAAAAAAGGCTTTTAGGCAATGATTCAGGTTTGAACCAAGGGGGTGTGGCTGCCAATCCCCCGCGTTGTCAGACCAAAATCCAGCATAAAGCTGACAGACCAAAACTGTCAGACCAAAGCGGGTTTGGCTGCCAATCCCCCTGTCAGACCAAAGAGCAAAAGATAAACAAACTCAAGACACTGATATTGGTGAACACAAATTAGGCAAGACAATTTTGCAACAAAAATATTTTTTCAGCAAAAAATATATTTTGGAGCTAAGAAAAATAGTCTATCGCCTATAAAATGATTCAATTAATCGGTTTCTTATCGAAAACAGATAAAATAAAAAGATTTATAGCACTTTTTGTTTATTTAAAATTTTAACCAAATATTCGGTGTTTACCTAAAGCATCTTGCAATAAAGTATGCGGAATTGTGAATCTTCTTCTTACTTCATCCCCTTGGTTTGAACTTATCCTACTTCTTTTACATTTGAATTAAAAATAAAATTATTTAATCCATCTTTAAGCGGTTGGTTCATTCATCGCAACTATATCAGACATTAATGTTTCACTCAAAATAGGAGATTAAAGAGAAAAGAGATATTTTTAACACCATATTCACAATATGCATCACAACCCCAAAAGAAAAGTGGCTTAATGAGATAAACCCCGAAAATTTTCCATCAAGCAGTAAAGAAAAACGCCAAGACGATGCAACCATGCACGTGGCTGAGGAGGATGCTATTTGCGTTTGAAAAGAACCTCTTTTATTATGGTCGCTTGGTTTTAAGCACCATGTGAATCACACCTTCAGAAAGTTGAAGGGAGTTCTGGGAAACTTGGTGGGTGGGAGTTTCAAGGGTAGGGGAAGAGTGTTTCCAAGCAAAGATAACTTTCCTGAAATAAAAATGATTCTCGCGGAGCGCAAGCTGGTGTGGAAGTGACAGGTAATGAGTTTTAAAAATGCATTAAAATAATTTGAATAATTATCGTAATGATGGCGAATAATGGAATGCACAAGCGTTAAATTGGTGTTGATCCCAGGCGTGAGGACAATAACAGATTTGTGGCTTTGTAACGGAGTTTGTAATTACTTGAGATTTCTTTATGATATATTTTTTACAAAAACTTTAATAATTTTAACTTCTTTTACGATCATCCTCCATGATACTAGCAATAATATTTTCATACAGCACACTCCTGACGTTTGCAGCCACCAGAAAGTCCATATGATTGAAGCTGGCATTCGGCAACTGATTCATAGCAACAACGTTCGGCAGCTCCTGAGCGAGTCTTCCAACGTCCTCCGGATGGGTAAGCTGATCGCTCAACCCATAATAGATGGCAACCGGAGCGCGAACGTTGGTCAGATTGTAATCCGGTGGATCCGCTGCCTGGTAGATCTCGGTGTTATTTCCCGGACCATAGTCGAACTGACGGAAGTGTCCCGACAGGACTTCCTGGCCGTAGTGTATAAACTGCTTGGCGGATGCTCCCGCCGGAATGTGTCCAGCCAGGACAGGAATCAGGTTGGGGTCGAGACTGTGATACTCGCCGGCCGATATCAGGAACATGCTGTTGATACAGAATCGAAAAAAGTTAAAGTAGTTCGGACAGAAGACTCTGGCCAGCTGGTGAAACAACGGATTGGAGGGAAGCAGCTGGTGGACACCGAACGCGTTGGCGATGTTCTGGAATTGAAGGTAGTGTTAAAATGTTAAAACATTTTGATTCTTCATTGCAAGAAATTATTACCGTGGCCGTAATCATATGTGTTGCCAGGAATCTCATAGCTGGATTGTTCAAATGGTATAGATAGGCTGCTGGAGCTAGGGCGTGCATTTTGATGATCTTCTTGTTATATTCCGGCATCATAGACGTCATCACCAGGAACGACGTCGTCCCTTGGGAGTGTCCCACATAGTGAAGCTGTTTGACCTTTCTCGTCTTCAACACATGGTCGACCATAGTCGGAACGTCGTAGATTCCAATCTCATGCCACGAAAAGTCCCAATACTCTCGCATATCATCAGTAAGATAAGCATGTTCGCCACTGTACCTATTTCCTCGAGCGTTTCCCAGCCAAACATCATACCCTTGGTCCGCCAGCAGATAAGGCAAAGCATTCTTAGGTCCGATCATGATCCAATCTCCCGAAGATCCCAACAACCCGTGCATCAACAACACCGGAGGTTTCCTCGCATCAAACGGTCCCTTCGATGGAGATGCCCTCAGCCGGTGCATCACCACAAAGAATCCGTCATACGTCTCAACCTTATGGGTCTCCGTCCGGTAACCGTACTTGACAGTGATTTGTGGCTGCAAATCAATCCAAACTAGCTCAACTACAATGTACCAACCGCGTAATTCCTTCAACTTACGGTAGTGAGTCGTCCATCTTCGACGTCGATGTTAAAAACAGATGCCGCCAACCCACCGAATGACGCCACCAGAAGCAACCAAAACAGCGCCATGACAGGTTGTAGGAGGTGTCGAGTGTACTAGTAATTACTTTCATAACTCATATATGATATTTATAGTAAACCAGCTGCTAATGCGGGTTCGTCATAAAGCCACCCTGCAAGCTCCATCAGTTCTCCGCAACCGCAAACTATCCCCAGTCAACTCAGAAACCAACCACCTAAAGGGTCAGATTGGTCTCGTTTCCGTGGATGACATTCGACGACGGAACAAGAATGTGACTTTGCTCAGGGTCATGCTATCGGCGGCAGTAGCCTGAATTCCGTCGTTGGAACCTTCCGTCAAGTTCAGCAACTAATCCGGGGTGCGGATCCCGCCGTACGCGGAATCAAGTTGTTTAAACTAATGAGTTAGGATTGACGAAGAGTTTCATTCTCTGTTTCTGCTTTGAGTTTTGTAAGGAAAAGCTTTTCGCCTTCAAACTAGGGATAGAATGGTTGATTTAAGAAAACTGCGTAATTTTTCTTATTCAGTAATCCTCCGCCTACTCACATGAAATCGGACTCTCGTGAAATTGTGTCTTTAGGCATAGACTAAATATATATAGATACGCCACTCCACCACAGAGTAATCTGTGACTCCACCGTCGGGGCTGGCGACACTACCGCCACGCCAAAATTACACCTGGTGGCAATTCGCAGGTACTAGTTTTGGGTGTTTCCCTTAAGGAATGTTCGAGAAAAGTTTTCCCTCAAGTTGAAAGGCGTAGAGACGTGTCAACAAGTAAGTAGAATGCAGTTAAAAAATGGGTATTGTAAATGCTGTTTTTTCACATCTCCACGGTTGCGATCTAAATGCCCTGATACGACTTGCCAACCACTCCGCCTCAGCAAACGAATCCTGCCTATGTAGCTACATCGAGGAACGACTGTAGCCAACCAGATCCCGAATAATCGAAAGACCGCAATCCGTCGGAATCCAACTCCTGATTGCGTACAACAACCCGGAAACGGTAACCTGGTGTGATTGCCAGCTGATCTTTCCGCTTCGCAAATTAAAATAAACGAGCAGAAGTCAGCGGCAACGACCTGGGTGGTGACCACAGTTTTCATCCAGCAAAGCCTTACCAGGCCTAGTGCCTCACGAATCTGCGACAAGGACCAGCAGAAAAATAACATGCTGGATAACGCCAAGAACGTTGACATGATGAAAATGATGTAGTTATACAAAATGATTCTATGTTTATAATTTAAAATAAAATGTTGATAATGAAAATCTGGCTAGTCTTTATTCAATGTATTGAAGATCTTGGGCCCCGAACTTTTAGTCCATGTCCAAGATGTTATCCTTGATGCTAGTTCCTATTATCCTCCTACAGCTTGGTTCCTTGTACTTTCAGGACAATTTGGAGTTTCGGATGACCAACCGGGTGGCCGTTCCTAGCGAGGCTCCTAGCAAAACTTACGAAAAGATAAATTAGCACTGGCTTACAAAACCCTTTTTTGGCGAAGATTTACTGACGTCGGCTTAACGATACGTATTTCACGGGGAAAAATTGAGGGAAATAGTCAATTTAAACTTCTTTCCCCTGGCTGAAAAACTGAGCAGAAGTAAATAAACTGGTGACATGGTTACACTTAAAAATGTCAAAGCGAAAACCAACGGAAAAGTTTCCAGAGTACTACGATTTTGTTTAGCAAATTAGTACCTGTAATCTGACTGTGGTGGCGCGCAGAGCGCTAAAGGGGTGTCGCCAACTGGGTATATGGAGCAACTTCCAAGTGGGACATCTACTTGATTAATAATCTATGCTTTAGCATAGACTAAATATATATAGATACGCCACTCCCCTGTTAGGGCTGGTGACACTACCGCCACGCCAAAATTGCGACTGGTGGCAATTCACAGGTACTAATTTTGGGTGTTCCCTTTGGGAATGCCGAGAAAAAAAAATCTCCCAAGTTTCAGTTCAAGTGGTTGGGCTGCATCGTAGCAACTGTTGCCTTTCATGTTGTTTATTTTTTGTCAACGACAGCGGAACTGGAAATCATTGGTCGTTGGGTTTTTAAATCTCTTTATAAAATTCCTCGAATTCGGGCTGGCCCACACCCCCACAAATCACATGGACGGAATCGATTCCTTCGGTGGTGCCCACCGTTAGGCATGGAGACGTGTCGGCAAGTGAGTAGAATTAAGTTCGAAAAAAAATGAGCACTGGAAAAGCTACCCTGCCAATCATTCCGCCATTCCAGCCCACCAAAACGGACGATTCTTCAGCGCGCAGCCTTCTTTTTGCTGGACTCTCAAAAACCAGCGGAAATCGAACGGTCAATTTCAAATACATGCTGGAGCCTGTATAGCAGGATTCTACGACAAATCGAAGCTTCTGCTCTATCCGGCCTGATGGCAAAAGGATCAAACAAGATGCAAGGATTTTTGTCGCAATTTATTTTATTTTTATTTAATCATTTGATAATAAATTTCTTAAACAGTTAGGGTTCTGTATTTCTTATCATTTCGAGCCTGTCGGGGGGTTTAGTAGTACTTCTATAATCGAAACACGTACGGCAAAACTGTGCGAAATTATAGCTGGATTCGCCTTGATGCTAGTCAGATTCATGCTTGCGTTCTGCCGGAAGCTTTGAAGTTTTTTCTTATCTGAAAAAAGCAAAATGTAATACTATCATCTTCACAAACCAGACTTCATGATGCTGCTTTGAAACTAACCTTCGTTCATCTTTTCGAAGATCAGAATTTTGCTAAATGCGCTCATTCGTCGATTACCCGGTGACGTCTGAACACGTTACGTTTCAACCTGTACGGGCGGTGCAAAACTGCAACGGTTTCGTCACCCAGGGGGCACTGTCCATGATCGGCTTGAGGTGGATCAACTCTTCTTGTTCCTTTGTTTTGGTCTGCTGCTTGGTATCTTCTAGATTCGTTACTTCTGCTACCGCTGCCGCCCCCTGCGCTGTTGGAATTGGCCTGCCATATTCCTGTTTTTTCGCGATTAATCGACGACGGAAAAGCAAATTGTGAAAGCGCGTGTGGAATATCGTGACACTTTGACAAAAAAACAAACATCAAACTGGCATAGAGTACTATGATTTTGATTAACAATTTAGTACCTGTAACTCGACTGTGGTGGCGCTCGGAGCGCTAAAGGGTGTCGCCAACTTGATGTATGGAAAAATCCCGAAGTGAGACATCTAGGTAATTAATAATCTATGGCTTTAGGGATAATTATAGGCCTTGATCACTAGGGTTAGTAAATATTTACAATTTTACGGACAGCATGAAATTAGTGAATACTTTTTGGTACATTTTTACATTAAAGATTTTGTTACAGATTATATTATTTCTTACCTTTTATTGAAACTACTGAAGGGAGAGGTGAAAACTTTTAAGAAGATGTGGTGTTAAAGATTTTGGCTAGACAAGACTATTGAATCATCTTTTATTATCATTGAACAAGGTCAAACTTATTTTACAATGCCTATTTTAAGTCTGTTTTACATATTTCACTCTAAATCTTCGCTTTACTTCTATTCGGTAGATAATTTCATGTTAAGAACATTCGTACGTGACTAAAAAGAACAATGACAATTTAGAAAAGATTGGTGAAATTGGCGAAGAGAGTTTAAAGCTGATTGAAAAACAAATTAAAAGTTTAAACTGTACTTTCTGTTCTGTTTAGATTGCCAATATTATTTTAATATTTTTCACGTTCAAAGAAATTTTCTAAATTTTGCTTTTTGGTATTATGATCCCCGTGGCTTAATGATTTTTCAAGCTCAAAAATGGAAACTTTATATTTGAGCCTGAACAATCACTGAACCTACTAGTCTGAGGGCTATTTTTCGATTTCTCGTAAGAGAAGGACGGTACGGCCCCTTTAATTTTTGAACTTTCGAAAAAAGACTCTGTCATTTTTTGTCACTCACCCAGGGTTGCCAGATAAATCTGGGAATGCCAGATTTTTTTAAGTGTCAGCCAGAATAAAAATTTATCCTTCTCAGTGCCATAATTTGCCAAATTTTTCAATTCAGCCCATTTTGAACAACTTTTTTCTTAGAGAGAGTGTAAATTAAACATTTTGAAGGTCATAAAATTAATTAAACCATTTTTTTAATAATTCATATCCTCCTTCCCCATCACTATTGAGAATGGTTTGATTTTCGTCTGCAAGATTTTTCTAGATTTTTGATCGATACTTTGCCAGATTTTCCTAATTTTGACCAGGTAACCATGCACTCAACTGTAAAAAATAGTAAGACATGTATTTTTTATATCTGCAATAACCCAGAAGGGTAGTTTCTTCAATTAAAATAATAATTTTCGATAAAACAAAATTTGTAATATCGTGTTTTTCTAACTTTACAGGAAAATTTTTATGAATACAGCTATGTTCAACAAAATTGTAGAAAAAGAAAATAACAAAAAAAAATAATATACAAACAAAAGGGACATATAGAGCTATCTAAGCCCGCTCTCACGCACACTAGTACACCATTTGTTTTGCTGGCTGGTACAAAATTTAACCTCAATCTTTTTCGTGTACGTACACGCAATACATGCGCACGTAGATAACTCTATTATTATTTAAATTTTATAAAAAAAAAGTTTTACGAACTGTGGTCCCAATTAGTAACATTATGTAAAAAGAATTACAATCGAATTAAAAAAAAATATTTCTATTAAAATTTTATATTTTATATTATATTTTTTGTCCCCCCCCCCCCCTTATTTTTTGGGAAAACTATGAAGGGTGGGACTGGTGTCAAAAACATGAAATAAAAAAAAGCTTTGACCTTAGGAATTGATCTTTTAAATTTAAATATCTTAACGATTCTTTCGTTTGCTTAGCAATCAGCCAATCACAAAAGTTTAAATTAAAATAAACTTAATTTGCTTGGTCGAAAAATCTATAAGATTATTTATTATTTAAGAAACACTTTGAAGAATTCTGGATCCGGTAATTTTGATTGAATTTGTCAAACTGAAATTTCCATTTCAAGGAATATTAATAAAGTAATTCTAGAGTATTTTTTTAAAGCTATTGTGATTCATATGTTTATAGATCTTATTACAAAAACTCTTCAATTGGGTCCTAAAACTAAGCTTAAATTTGCGATATTATTGTTCACAACGATTGACCTTATTTGTCTTATTTCAATTAGACATTGTACGACCGCAAAGGATTTAAAATCAATTTCAAAAAAATAACTTCGCGAACCTTCTTGACAGAAAAAGTCCTACTAGACAGCTCTTTCCAAGGCGACCTATTTTAGATTAGGCAAACTTATGGGAAATTGAACGAGCCGTTAAAAATATTTACGATCTCGACTGAAAAATCAAGTCTGTCACATCGAAATTGCCAAAAACCACCAAAAAAACCCATTTTTTCATCATTTTTATTTTTAAAACCGCTGTATCTTCCCAAGGATTGGACATAGGACAATGGTCAATATAGAGACTTTTATGTAAAATTGACTAGCAAATCAATTCCCTTTATCGGTTTTTAAAAATTTTGACGTTTAGACCACTTTTCAAAAAAACAGTTTTAGTTAAATGATTTTTTATTTTTTTTTTTTTTAGGAGAGACATACCATCCTGAATTTGTCAAATTCCTCAAAAATGTTGGACGAAAATAAATCGTGACATCACCATAAAATGTGACTTTTAAATTTAAAAATAAAAAATCTCATAGAAGTTGCGTGTTTTTTTCTTTCAGTGCATTTTTTTCGGAAACCCCGTCCAATTTCCTACAAGTCTTTGACCAGCTTTTGATTCGATGCAACGGCTTCGAGGTACAGTAATTTTTTAATTGCAAAATACAAAAATATTAAAATAACTTACGCCCTTCTCAAATGTTATTTTCGAGTACAATTGGCTCCATATACACAAAAATGGCTTATATAGGCCTAGGACAACATGTCTACAAAGTTTCATTGAAATCGGAGAGTGTAAAATTCCGGATTTGAGCTGGAACTGCTCGTACATAAAAATTGACAGATGCAGTTTAAAACTTTTCAATTTCAAATGATATTGTCATGATGAACCTGAATTCAAATCCAGTTTTGTTTTCATTTAAGTCATCATATTTTTTTTAAGGGCAACCAGCACTTGACCCCCACCTGGGGTGACCCTGCCCCTGCTGCGTGCTCTTGCCCGACGGTGTGTTGATTTATCTGAATGTGATAGCACATTTTCCGATTCAATTTACAGACCATTTTGGGGCCCACCGGTGCGTATCGTTGCCAAACCGTCTCCAAGAGGCCAGAACAGCAGCACTTTTTTTTTGTGCCACTGGGACAGCCTGACGGATTGCCACCAGACAGGTTCAACGGAACACCGGTCGACGAAAAAAAAAACACGCAAACAAACGAGAATCTGTAATTCAGATGTGTTTGTTTTGGGTGTTGGTTTGAGTAATGAGGGGTTTCAACTTATCAGCGATGGCTATCGGGTAGCGTGAAATGTTGCCAGCAGAATTAGAGGCAGAATAGCGCCACAACGCGACAGATCCACGAAACACAACCCCGCGCTCCGACCTGTCAGAAGGCTATCACGTGGATCCATCAGATCAGCGGAACCGTCACAGGGAAAGAGAAAAAAAAACAAACCTACAAAAATTTGGCCCCGCCGATCATCGATAGCGATCTGAGCGCTGGTGTAGGTGTTTAGAGTACCGTCTGGAGGGGGTGCATTTGAAATTCAACATACTCGCGACCATGCCGGAAAACAGTCGGGAATCGGTTCGGACAGCTGTAATTGGTCTAAATGTGGCCCAAAACGGGTACAATCTCGATGTTTACGACACGTCGTGGCAGCAGCCAAGCATGACACTTTTTGGACGTTTTTTTCGTAGGGCAACCAGATTTCGATACGATAGCCGCGATTATTTAGACCCTAATTTATCACTTTGGTGCTAGAGCGTTCACGTGTGCCAAAAAAAAGGTGCGCAAGTGGCAGAGTTGTGAATTTTGGAGTTTTTTTATTTTGAAAAAGCAAGGGAAAATATTCAAGAAATTTATTTACAGGTTGTTCACTGCCAACACGCATTATATTTTTCAGAAAAAGTAAAAGCCGAAAAATTACTCGGTGCACCAAAATTGGTTTAAATCGGTTGATTCAATCAATCAGTAACTGGTTCAGTGTCATTTTTGACTGATTTTTTTAATTTTAGGGATTGGGGGTTAAAATTTACAAAACAGCTGTTGAGGAAAAATCATTATTATTAAAAATAACAAATCTAAAGTGTTTCTATTTTGTACTATAAGCTATGGGATTCCCTATATTCCAAGGACCTTTTCAAATAAAAATCTAGGCATCATTATTTCTATAAGGCACGATATTCACACCCCTGACCAGCTAACCCGCTGTTTAACAAGTTTAAAGTTAACATCTCAGCATTCGAAAACTAGGCCGAGGAGTTGGGAAAAGTGCGTTTCGGACGCGATCGTACGCAAATAAACGTTCAAATACAATGCATGTAATCGCTCCGGCGACCTGTTTCCACGAAATTTAACCTCTAATGTGTTTCCAAATGGTCCAGATTGAGGGCTGATTGTGGGGTTGTGATAAATTGTCGAGTGTGTTGATTCAGTTTTTAATTAGTGGAGCGTTGAGTTCCGCACTCAAGTTTGGGGGGGGGGCTTTTGGTTGATACGGCATTCGACTTTGGCAGTGAGGGGAACACAATTGCATGCACTTAAGTGTGTGTTTCATGCAGAGTGGTTTTACTGTGGCGCAATCTGAATGACCCCTATCTGGTGGTGCGATCTTGACCGGTGAGCTGTGAATGGAAACTTGGCTGGTTTATGGCTGGGGAGGGGGAAATTGTCTAAAGTGGCAGGTTTGACACGTATTATCTTTAATTTTCAAATTTAACGTTAGTGGAATGTGGAAAATTGTGTTTTTTATGGGCGGATATTAAATTCCAGCTTTACATTCTTAATTGAAATAATTATTCTGCCTGTAAAACATCACATGGAGGAAAATATTGGTCAAATGAGAAAGAAGATTAAATCATTATATTTTTTGTTAATTATTTTAGACAAAAATAATAATCAGAATTAAATAAATACCCCTCTCAATGACCAAAAAGTGAAACTAGACAAGCCTGCCTCAATCTAATAGAATTGAACTCCAGTCAAACCACTTTGCCCACCATAAACAGGTTCATCGTCTGTGACTTAAACTTCACTCCCGAGTTCCACCTATAGGCATATCTTAATTATTCATTGGGTAAACTTCAACTATCGGCTTCCAATGAGTTAGGGCGGCAACTCCATTAATGTAAACTAAACCAAACACAAGTTCTTGTATCTAACTCCAACTTGCACTATCCCCTTCCCCAGCGCAGGTCTTCCAGGTATCTTTTCACACGCATTCAAATTACCGCTCTCAACGGCTTGAAATTACCTATTCGATACGGGTTCGCGGTGCCCCGAGTTCTTCCTTTTGCTCCCAACATGGAACCAGCCAGACCTCGGCCGCGGGTTCAAGATAATTAAGAGCGCCAATTGATAAACACCATTAAATCCATTACTCAAACCGGGCTACCCGCAGACGGTCGCGGGAGGGATTGACTGTTTGTACAGGGGGTAGACTAGAGGTAACTGATCATCAGGGCGTCACGGGCGGAAGCACTTTGCGGACGCGGAAATGTAGGATTGCATCGAATCTTCCGTTTTGGATGATAGCTTCTGTTGAACTTCAGAGAAATCCTGCCCGAAGTGAGGCGGGAAATTGTTGGTCGTTTACGGTGCTGGCAGAGACAAGTGGATAGCCGCTTCTGTGTTCAGTTGATAAAAAATGTTGAATTTTAAATAATTGCTTTTGTAGCTAATTTATTGAAAGAAATGAGTTCAAAAAAATCTAAAGTTTTTGTTTGCGAAAAAGTTCTTTAAAGATTTGAACACAATAACTTATAGAACCTTTTTTATCTATGGTAATGCAGAAGAGCCCAGTTCACGGCGCACGCTCTTTAGTCAGATTAAAAAAGAATGATCAAACCAGAGTTAAATCAAATAAAACAATATCAAGTTGGTTTAGTAAGGCCGAGTCCGATCCTCACCCTACCTTCTGCGCCACAGCTTTCGGGATAAATCTCACTCACAAGAAGCCAGCCAGAGATTGAACAATTCTACACGCTTTTCGGCGGCGTCCTGTGTTGAATGTTCTGCTGCGCGGCGTTTCCTCTTGGATCACCGCCCCGGAACACAGCCGTGAAATGGAGCATCAAGGGAATGAACTGGCTGTGCCATCAAAGGCCAGCGGCCGCGGCCTTACCGTGTTTTTTTTTTTCGTGGTCTTCAAGGGCCATCACCCGGGCTCGGTTGGCAAAGTGCAGAATTAATCTCTGCGCCTCACCGCACAAGCTTTTTAATCAGTGTTGCACGCAACAGGGTGACAATTCAATTCCATTTTTATTAATTATCTGTACAATATGTTTGCATTTTACCCTTTATTTACAGCACATGATTTACAACTAAGTCTTACCTTGACCTATTTTCACGTTTTTCTCTCGAGGTATCCACCCTGGCCACGGGAATCCCACCGACTTCCAGTAGCTAGTGAACCGTGGGGGCCTGGAGAGTGCCCAGCACAGGTCAATCAACTTGGGCGACTGACTGTGAAGACAGATGGCCATCGCGCTCGAAAATGACGAGCCGCAGAGACACATTCTAAATTCCAACCGTCGGTCGGTGGCTGCAGCAGCACATTCTTCGAGGTTAGGTTCTTAGGACGGCTGCCAACAACAAGTTGGCGACTTTTAACTGCACCAGACATTCCGGTGTCCCCGCGACGAAGCTCGACAGATATGCCAGGAATGGTAGAAATGTGTGAGCAACACTAGAATGTGGCGATGGAATGGCCTAATCCTTTGAAGTTGTGGAGGACCAAGTGACAAGTGCACTTATTCACTTTTGGAATGCCTCAAATTCCAGGGGGCAGGCTGCCCTCTGTGTCGATAATCTCTTTAACCTCGGTAGTCCGGAATTTTGATTCATTTTGCATACCAGTCATCTTGAGGTTATGTGTCTCAACAATTTTTATTCCATTTGTGAGTGACGTTGCGTCAAACTCATTTTTTTACAATGTATACTATAACTTAGATTCTAGGTAATTGACGAAACTTGAGGGATTGAGGACATTAAAAACAGGGATTGAGGTCATCAAACAATGTAAACGGGCCGAAGTGTAAACAAAGAGTCTATCCTGCTCACGTCAGTTGATGTTTACATTCGGATCGAGCAGGATAGACTCTTTGTTTACACATCGGCTTCGGCCCTCCCGGGCAGACGGTAATAACAAAATTCATGCCATTTCAATAACAAATACTGTTAAAATAACAAAAAATGTTGTGGAATATTCTTGTAAAATCCATTTTTGCATAAGAGCTTAATAACAGTTTATGTTATCATAACAAAATTTGTTTTGGGTCTGATATTGGTTGAAAGTCAAAACAACTTGGGAATAAGATTTTTTGTTATGGAAGAATAACTCCAATTGTTATTGGGATGATCGGATTAGTTATTAAAATAACAAAAAATAATAACAAAGATTTGTTCGAAGAATAACGCAAAATGTTATTAGTCTGTTATTACAATAACAATCCAATAACAAAAAAATCATAACGGCGAATAACAAATATTGTTATAAATAACATGAAATGCAGCCGGGACGGTGGTGTAGGGGTAAGCGTGGTTGCCTCTCACCCAGTCGGCCTGGGTTTGATCCCAGAAGGTCCCGGTGGCAAATTTTGAGACGAGATTTGTCTGATCACGCCTTCCGTCGGACAGGGAAGTAAATGTTGGCCCCGGTCTAACCTAGAGGTTAGGTCGTTAACTCAGTCCAGGTGTAGGAGTCGTCTCCCTGGGTCCTGCCTCGGTGGAGTCGCTGGTAGGCAGTTGTACTCACAATCCAAAGGTCGTCAGTTCGAATCCCGGGGTGGATGGAAGCTTAGGTGTAAAAAGAGGTTTGCAATTGCCTCAACAATCAAGCCTTCGGACACCTAGTTTCGAGTAGGAATCTCGCAATCGAGAACGCCAAGGCAATGCTGTAGAGCGAATAATTTGATTTTTTGAACATGAAATGTTATTGGCCTAGTAATTTCAAATAACAAAAAATGTTATTCCCACGTTATTTCCGTCTGCTCGGGCTATTATGATGTTTTGCTAGATTTTCAGAAATCTTTTTTTATTCTATTAATTCTTATGGAAACTAATTCCCTAAAGCCCCAAGACATTTTTACTTCGAATTGATTTTTTTTTTTAGTTTCTATTGGGATTTCACCAAATTTGAAACCTTTTGGTGGATTAGCGAGGAGGATGTCTGGGAAAAACACGATCCAAAATAAATAAAAATAACCACCTATAGTATCAAAGCCATAGTTTGGTTTTCGCTAACTGTTGAAAAAAGTCACTAGAATTGAAGATCAATTTTTGATATTAAACCATTTTTTGGTAACATTCTGTTGTTCAGGAAAAACATTTTCCTTATTTTAAAAAGTTAATTGAATTTTAACAAATTCCTCAGAAAATTTAGGAAAATTTTACACACTTTCGACAATTCAATAATTTTGAATCAAAATGACATTTAAAACGAAATTAAATGAATGACTTCAAAATTATTTTCCCAAAACCCTGATATATCCCCTTCGGTAAGTCGCCTTACAAATGCCGTTACAAAATGTGTAAACTAGAGCGTCCAGTTTACCGTCCGGAAATTATTTCCGGAATTCCAGGATTTCCGGAAAAAAATATTTCCCGTTTCCCGGGAAATTTGTAAATTTCCCTGTAATTCCCGAAATACAAGCAAAAGTATACATTTGCCTACCTTTTTGGGACCATTTTATTTAATTATACATAAAATCTGATTTGATTTTATTAAAATTATATTGAACTAATCAGCTTGTCTGTAAATTTCATGTCCAAACAATTTGATTAAAAAAATACTTCGCAACAAAAATACCTTTAATTTTTTATTTGCATAAAAAAAATAAATATATTTTCTCAAAGTTACTTGATTTTTTACAAGCAGTCAAGCTATTAATTAATCTTCTCACTCATTTTGACTGGACTGGATCATCGCTAAAATTCAAATTTCCCGGGATTTCCCGGGAAATTTGTTGAAAATTTCCCGTTTCCCGGGAATTTTGTAACCCCGGGAAATTGGACGCTCTAGTGTACACCTACGCGACTGCCGGTGGTTTGTTCATGCTTTCAGAGGAATTTGGTAAAATACATAAATACCGTAAACCGACTTTGATAGGATTTCAATATGTTTTTGGAATATTTTCCAACAGTCACTAAAGCAGCTAATATAGTTTTGAAGAAAAAAAATCAATGTTTATATTCAGTTAACTAAGTTTATAAGACTTTTTAACAAAATACATATGAATTTTAGGTAAAATTGTTAAATAGTTGGAATTTTGCCTGAAACTTGTTAAAACTAGTTATGTTCATAAAATTATCAATTTATATTGCATTTTATACTGAATTCGAAACACGAATTATAAGTTTTCACATTTTACATGAAATTTGTTAAACTGAAATTGGCTATAAATTTGGAGATTTTTTTAACTGTTTTTCAAAAGCACATCTTATTTATTATCTTCAAACTTATTTAACCTTCTCCTAGTGGAAAATTGTCCAAGGAATCCGAAAATGCATTTCGTTTTCCGATTCAAAATCATGTTCATTGAGAAAATCATGACGTTTTGAGAAGTTTAAAATAATGGCTTTTATCAACATTTTCTTAACTACAGTTAGCTAACTTTTTAAACTATTTCAAAATTTTATGAAAAGTTTTTCTTGAGGTTCTTTGAACATTTCTCTATCATGGTCAGTATGATTTTAAACCATTCCGTAATTGCACTCTTTATTTTGCGGAAAAATCGCAAACCTATCAAAGTCACCCCGACTATCAAAGTAACCCCGTTTTACGATACCTAAAAAAAATTATTACCAAGAGTGCATTTGTGACAGTTCGTCACAACCACCTGGGGTTGAGTGTAGACAAAACGAAACATAAAATCTCAACCCGATGTCCATCCATCGTCAACCTCACGATGTGTGCAAACTGGTGCAATTATTACTAAATTAATTTTCATTACTTTTTAATTGTGCTGGTATTATGCTGATATCAAGTAGCCTGTCACAGCCAGACGACTCCCACCACCAGCAATGCGAGGAGGAAAAACAACCATATTAATGCTTGTGGCTTTTTCCGTGTAATTTTATCTAGCACGGAAGCCTACATGGCTTTTTATGTTATTTTTTGCCCGTTCTCGCGATTTGCCAGATTCCCAATTATCATTTATTGCATCTATAAACTATTAGTGCAGGTTTGAACCACAACCGTCCGTCCCTGCAGACCGCATCAGTTTATACCAGATAATTTATGATAATGTTGAAGCCAACAGTATTGTTGCTGTCATTAACATTCGCACTCGTTATAACTACCTGCTGCTGCTGGTGGGTTTCATTTTCATTAGTTTGTGCCGATGGGCGATGTTCGGATTGTGGGCTTTGGATTTCACATTTAGGAAAACATCTGAATTAATTTGCAGCGATTTTGTGGGAAGCAACTCAACTATCAAAATTTATTATAACGCGGGTTTCTATTTTTAGACTGGCTCTACTCTAAATTTAAACTCTGTGGTTTATCGCTGGAATGAACGATTCGTTCGCAATTAGCTCCCGTTACTAGCCATTATAAAGTGAGAGTTGTGATATTAGGAGTAAATTAAATTGCATTAATATTCATCAGAGTTCTTTTAACACACTTTTAAGTCTACTCTTCTACTTACCTTGAATTAATCTACTGACAATACATTTTCCTCACAGTGCTAATCTGGTTCACACTCTTGGTAAATTCGCATACAAAATAACGCATCTTCCTGCAGTCCAAGTCGTTCCAAGCCCAGTGCCACTGGTACGCCGGGATGTTCCGAACTTCCACGCAGTTTTCATCAACGCTTGAACCATCCGGCTGCTGTTTCATCCAATTTGTGAACTGAGCCCTGCTACCACTACCGTGCCAGTAAAAGTGTCCCTCTTCGGCCAGATCATTTGCCGCGATCCAAAATTCCGTATGGGCGCTGTTGTAAATTTCCGAACCTTTAACTGCTTCCTTGAGTTCGTTATACTTTTGAGCGTTGGTTACAGTGACCAACTCTGCACCCAGATGGTGGCAATATTCTGCAGCTTTGAACCAGTTTGCCTAAAGACTTTTCTAATTATTCGAAAAATTTAGAATCAAACCATAAACTTACCGTAAAGTTGGGGATCACATACTTAGAAGTACACAGCTTAAAGCATGCTACCATAAGAATAAGCCACAATAATTTCAGCATGTCTACCGCACAATCACTCAACTGACAATGAGAGGATTTAATAAAATCTCAACTGCTATCAAGGAAGGTTGACCATGACTTCGGAAAGTCGATTGAACTGATTTTTATTTTGTTGCTGCAGATTGGCTTATGACATTTCAAGGAAAACAATTTTTTATTTACGATACACGACAATCATCTCAACTCACGCAATCACGTGTCGCAAACTCGATGTGATCGAAAAAACCTTATAAAACAAGACAATATTACTCCAAGCTTTGCGGCAGGATGTCACTGCCACACCTTTGGTTTATTTTGTATAACATGTGCCAATAATGCACAAATTATTATGGCTTTTGACTGGATTCGATTCAAAACCTTGTTTAAAAATCGGTAAAGGAAACATAAAATCGATATGGGTCAATAATGTACAACCACGACAAATTGTTCTTGACCAACTTCATGATCAAATAGGAGGTTAGGGTTGTTGTTGTATTGTTATAACGTAACAAAGTGTCTCTCAATATTTTAAAAAGGCCATAGAAAATATTTTTATTCCAAATACTGAGACTAATTATTTATTTCACCCAAATTGTTTCAATCACCTAGATGGAATTACGGGCTCTTATCGGTAGTTTTCGGTGAAATTTAACTCTCAAAATAAGAAGAAATTTTGAGAGTTTAATTTCATCGAAAACTATCGATAAGAGCCCGTAATTCTATAGAAAATTTTTAGGAAAAGTTCAAAGTTACTGGTCATAGGTTAAAATGGTACTTTCATATAGAAGAATGATATAAACGCGATGTGCATTTTTTTAAAACCCGAGCAGACGGAAATAACTTGGGAATAACATTTTTTGAGTTTTGAAAATACTAGGCCAATAACATTTTATGTTATGTATAGCAAGATTTTTTGTTATTGGATTGTTATTGTAATAACAGACTAATAAATTTTTTAGTTATTTGTCGAACGAATTTTTGTTATTATTTTTTTTGTTTTCCGATCATCCCAATAACAGTTGGAGGTATTCTCTCATAACAAAAAAAAATATTCTAAAATAGGAGCGGCCGTGGCTGACTGGTTACGGTGTTCGCTTTGTAAGCGAATGATTCTGGGTTCGATGCCCATCTGCTCCCAACGAGAAAGTTAAGAACACATAAATTTGAAATGATGAATATGAACGAAAAATCAAAGTCGCTCGAGGCGGAGTTCGAACCCCCGTACTTTGGATTGGTAAGCAAAAATGCTAACCACTAGGCCATGTCGACTTGGTGAGCGTGGACTGGAATTAGGAATACTGTTACAGAGAGCGAGTTGTGGCGCTATAACCACGGCAAATAGTGTCCAGGGCATTCGTGGAAATACAATGTCCCATCCCAGAGGGTCCCGGAGTACCAAACCTTCTTAGCATGGTGCTCCCAACGAATACAACCAAAATCTCGGAGCGTAGGGTGGTGTGTCCCCACACTTCTCCTCCCCTGTCGATTCTGAATTGTGTTGTTGTTCGAACACTCAGTGCTCTAACTCAACCCAATTACGAATCATCTCTGCGATACGGCTTAACGCAGTAGGCCTGGCCGCTTTAACGCTTGTGTTGTTTCAATGCATTCCGATGCAATGGCGCACTACAAATGTTAATAAATGACAAGAAGAGTGCTAGGCGTCATCTAACCTAAGGCACTCTCCAGGATCCCTTTGAAAGATTGGCTGCGCTAGGGTCTGATTAGATTAGATAACAAAAAAAATATTCCAAAGTTGTTTTGGCTTTCAACCAATATCAGACCAACAACAAACTTTGTTATGATAACATAAACTGTTATTAAACTCTTATGCAAAAAATGATTTTCAAGAAGATTCCATATCATTTTCTGTTATTTTAACAGTATTTGTTATTGAAATGGCATGAATTTTGTTATTACCATCTGCCCGGGAATCCACAGTTTATTCAGTGCAATAGTTCTATATAAAAATAGAGGATCTTCATTTTTTTCAAATTAAAACATTTTACAAGTAAAAAGCTTAAACAATCTTGTTGGGTGAATTAATTAAGCACTATTTTTGTATTAATTTTTTTTTATTTATTTGAAACCAAATACTACAATGCACCTGCTGAAATATTTTAATTATTTTTTTATTATTTTGTGCAAGATTTAATCCCTTACCACGTCCGTGTATTCACACACAAAATATCGCATCTGCTTGCAGTCCAAATCGTTCCACTGCCAGTCCCATCTCTCGCTGGGAATGTAACGCACCTCCACGCAGTGCTCCACATTTCCGCCATTATCCGGCTGCAGTACCTTCCAGTTCGAGTACTGCACCCTGGTACCGGTGGCGTGCCAGATAAAGTGTCCCTCGTCGGCCAGATCACTCGCGCCGATCCAGAACTCCGTACTGATGCTGTTGTACTTGTCCGTTTGCTGAACCATTTCCGCCAGTTCCGTTTGATTCTCGTAGCTGGCAACAATGGCCAACCGTGCGCCCAGATAGTTGCAGTACTCTACCGCTTTGAACCAATTTGCCTAAAAGGGGCATAATATATCGTATTATGTATAGAAATAAACGTATATTGTTCTTACCATAAAATTTGGCATATAGTACTTATGCTCTATGTGCGCTGAGCTTGCAGCTATCAACATTACTAGAACGACCACTTTTTGCATCTTCACTTGGTAATAGCAGGAGCAACAATGAAACGTTGGAAGGCACAGATTACTCAGAGTTCTTATCAACAATAACAAGAAATAGTGAATAAAAATATTTACAATTTGTATACACCATAATGATGGTAAATAGATCGTTATTGAAAAACGGACAAATGGTTCATGATCATGAACTTCAACTGTTCACGTGCAAAAATCTTACAAACTCCGCACTGGCTCGCTGTCTAATAGACGTGTACCAAACAAATAAATAAGGTAACAAAAATAAAACTTTGAAAATTATCTTCATTCAAATCCTTCGTTGAAACAATAAGAATCGTTAAAATGTTCATCGCTTTCAATAAATTCCCACCAATGCAACAATGCAACGGTATCTCATCGCTAGTCCCGAAGCAATATGATATGCACCTCTAAAATGCTCATCATATTTCAATTGTCTGAAAAATTATGCACATTAGCACCACCTTGCTATGGAAGCAATTTATAAGTGGCACGGAAGCTCTCTCCCTCCGTTAGCTTTAAACCCGTTCAACAGTCAGCCAGCTTCGAACAACTTCCTTTCCTTGCTTTGCCTCTGAGCAGGTAAAAGCTTGCACAGCAAAGTGGATCATATATTTGAAAAAAATGATTATTTCAATTGGAAGAAAGTTCAGATAACTTAAACGATGGTGGCGCCACCATTGACGTTTGTGGCTTTACCGTTGATCTAAAAACGAATTTTCCCGCGTCTGCTGATCTGTGATAATGGGTTCAGGTCCGGGAGAAAATTTGCAAACAATTCCAATCGCAAACTGTTGTGTGCTTTTTGTGGAAACGCAAAACATGACAGCAAAAAATGCGATGCTCACACAATTCACTTTGCTGCAGCACGAGTCCCCGCAAGTCTAACTTTATTCGTTTGAATATTATTATGTAAACAAACAAGAAGGATTTCCATGTCCTTTTGCTGGAAATGGAGTTGAAGAGGAAGGAGGGGGTGGGTTGAGGCACCAGTGTTGATCCCTTCCGAAATAAACTACGAACGAACAGCAGCAGCAGCAGCACCATAGCGAGAATGAGAAATAGCTTTTTCCAGCAAACAAAAGACAAACTCAAGCTTCGTCCGACGTTTTCCCCGAGCTTTTCCAGAGTGCAGCAGTGTGTGGTTGGTGGGCTCTTTCCCGCCAGTGCCGGTTTTTCAAACAGGTTGTTTGTGTATGTTGGTATGCTGCACTTCATGTGAGTTGGGGGTTGCGGGGCTTAAAGTTTTTTATCTATAAGATAGATCAAAATAAATCTTCTACATTTTTTTAAGAATAGTGTTTTAAAAATCGTGATTCATTTTTGATGACGATTTTCCTATTCTTGAATTTCCATATTTTTCAATGATTGGAACAAGGCTATTTGCCATGCCTAGAATCGCTTTAAGGAATCACATTTTATTGACTTTTTCTTCTCAAACATCTGTGAAAACACTTTTTGAGAGCACTAATCCAAAGATTCCGTATCACAGTAAATGTACACATTGCTGATTGCAGAATCCATGAACACCTTGTGCCATTCGATTGCGTAGTCGTACCACCAGGCCATCTCTGCCCGAACCAGCTCTTCCAGCGCAGCAATGTCCTCAATTTCTTCTCGCAAGATCGGTTGATATCCCTCCCACAAATTGTGGAAGTAATCCAGCTCATCCTGCAGCTCGAAGCTCACCTCGTCCAAGCTTTCAGTAAACCGATGTCTGCCCAAGGTTTGCACCGTCTGGAAGGTTGACCTGGTGTTCTCCCGGTTGATGAATCCAACACTTGGTGTGAATCGACTCGCTGCGTCCTCGCGCAGCAAATCGTCCATATCTCTGGCACAGTACTGAATGTCCCACTCTCCAATCGTCACGTAAACGCCGAAGAAACTGGTAATCTGCGCGCGGCATCCCTCGTGGAACAGCTCATGATTCTCGATCTCCGCCCACGTGTCATCGGTGAGCGTCCGCATGTCCAGCGTGAGATTGCCGATATCTGCCAGAATCCAGCGGATCAGCCCCAATCTGGCATGATGGTTCTCGTTGATCACAGCGTGTATTTCCGGCTGAACCAGCTGACTATGATCCGCGAACTGCTGCTGGAAGTCTTCCAGAACAGAAGCTTGAATGAGCCCCGATACGGTGAGAAGTAGGGCAACTAGTTTCAACATTTTGACGTGGTGGTCAGCCGCAGACTAAACCGTTTCTGTGGTTTTCTGGGGTGGTGCGATATGAGTATTAATCAGCCAGACTAAGGCTGTAAATCTTCCTAAATATCGTTTAAAATTAGGTAACTTGATAAGAAGGAGATAACATTCGCGTTCAAAACACTGCCATTAGGGTGGTCCAAATCCGGGCTTTGGGTATGGAGAAAAGCAACTGTTTCAGTTTTTTTACATGTGGAGGGCGCAATAGTCGTCCAACCTTTATCAATTCTCAGATGTAGGACCCTCATGAAATTTTGAACAACTTCCCGAAGACACCATATTATAAAAAAAAATTGCTGAAAAGTTATTAGCTCCCGAAAAGGACCGTTTTTGCGCAGACGGGTTTAAGGGGCTACCTAGAAACTTTTACTTTTAACTTTTCAGCCAAAAATCCTAAAAATACATCTGAGAATTGATAAAGATTGGACGACTATTGCGCCCTCCACAGGAAAAAATCTGAAACAGTTGCTTTTCTCCATACATTTTGACGATTATTTCCATACAAACTTCAAGCGATTAGTGGGAGGGGTTCCCGTGGTCAAAATGAGCTCAAATTTGTAATTTAGCCTCGTTATGGGATAATTTTTTATTTCAGGGGGTAGCCCCGAGAAAGCCTTGATTTGCACCACCCTAACCGGCATATTATTAAGTTTTATTGGTTGAAGGATAGTAATGAAACTTTTTAGTAGAAAATTTAAAACGGAAGCGGATTCTTTCCCCAATTAGACCACCTAGTCTACCAACTGGTACACATCTCATTCCTTTTATAGAATTTTTTCTCCATACTGGGGATGACCAAAATTTAAGAGTTTAGTTTAGTATCATGCATTGCATGAATTGTTAATTTTTAGAGAAAATTTGTCATTTCCTGAAATCTGTCCTTTGAGTTATTACTGAACGTCAACAAATCGTGACACCCCTCATCCTCGTCGTCTGCCCTAGAAAACTGCATCCACGAGAGCACACACGTCCGGGTTTCCTTTTCGAGATCCCCGACCTACCCCAGCTCCTAGTACCTGGAGGCCACGTGGGTGGGTGGGCAAAATAAAAACATCAGGAAATCGCCCACACAAAAGCGCAGTTAGCACATGCAGCACCACCGTCTGGAGCTATTCGTCGAGGCTCACGTGGACGGGAGCCCAGACATCAGTTAAGGAACCGGTCGGCGGTGGCGGCGGCGGTGAGCTAACACGAAAGTTGGCGGATGGTTTGCCATAAATTTTACGAGGCTTTGTTTCTATTTTCTCTCCCAAACAACCTTTGAGCGTGGGAACATTGCTGTGCTAACCTGGTCGGTTCGGAGTTCCGGGAGCTCGAGTCCTTGTTGGCCAGAAACCGCACGTGTACGGGATCAACCGGATTCTGCACTTTAGCGACTTTCGAAATTGGGAGGGTAAACTGTCTAAGATTGTTATAGTGGAAAAATATACTAAAAAGAAAATTTAAAGAATAATTTTATAAACATTTTTATAAAAATGTCAAGCGTTTATTCTAAACAATTTAGTAAAAAGCACCACAAATTGTTCTAAAAGCTGTGTTGCAGTAGGGAATTGTTTCAAAAACTAGTTCAACAAGCTGAATATTGATTCTTCATAAACCAGTTGTGAAGCAAAAAATTAAGTGAAAACTATTTTTCCAAGTTCGCTCAAATTTTACCCATAAACTTTTGACAGAATCTGGCACCATCTGCATTGACAAAGCAATAAATTTGAACTGATTTGAATATGTTTTGAAACTCATCGACGTACCAGTCGAGCAACAATGATGTGGAGTTTGTTTCTAAACAAAATTTCATCAATGACCAACAAAAAAATGAAATTCAATATACTTATTTTTAATTAGTTTCAAAGTTATTAGTTCAGTGCTGAGCTTCCATTTTACGTTTAATCCCAGTGCACACATTTAAGAGCAAACTCGACAAAACCGTCGTCAGCCACAAAAACGGAAGCAAACAAATACAAGTCACGGAAGTGCCTCCTCCTGACACACACACAACCCCCCTCCCAGTTAGCACCACCCCACCATGCACCTTGCACACACTTTCATTGCCATAGTAATGGAATCCGATCCCGTGCTCACAGCCCGCAGAAGGACCTCAACTTGCACGCGAGACGACAAAAGCTTTGGAAAGTCTGGCTCGAAGCAGCAGCAGACTGACGGGAGGAGGCGGAAGGTTATAAATGATGTGACATTAAATTAACCTTGCCACTTTTCAGCAGGCGCACTCCTGTATGTACTTGTGTATGTATGAGAGATGCAATATGGCCACGAGCACATGGATGGAAATGTTATGAAGACCAGCACAGCATGACGACGAACATTGGTCAATTTCGCCATAAATTTGTTAATCTTTGAAAATAAAAATGTAATAATCAAAGGGATCAAAATATGTTTTAAAACATCCGAAATTATAGTACAAGCACAGTTTTATTAATAACTCCTTCATAAACAATCAAATGATCTTGTACGTTGATGTTAATATGGGAGAAATATCGCTTTTAATTGTAAACAAAATTAAAATGCCAACACTAGTTTGCAGAGCTTGCGTGTTAGCATCAAGGGTGCACCGAACTCTGTACGTTCATGAAGAAAAGCGTTTCAAACTACACACTAAACTAATTGCACCATTTTATTATTCCCACTACAAGGCAACAATAATTCCTGCAACATTAGTGTAGTTAAACTGCCACCATCGTCTGGAATCCGGTAATGTTATATGCGTTTGTTCTTGCAAAAAAAAAATGGAAGCGAGGACCTACCTCAAGACCAGCCAGACCCTTAAATCATCATCACCTTTTCTGTAATATCCTGTATGTTTCACTACAGACTGTAGAGAAACTAGAAATGGGCAACGGGTTGCTGTTTGTTTTATTACTCACACATAATAAAAATATGAACTTTACGTGATAACTACGCATGGTTTTATGGCAATTTTTAACCATGCAAAAGAAGAGTTTAATCAAACACTAAAATTTTGAGAACTATTGTGTTTTATTATATGCTTAAATTTATTTTTAATCTAATACTATAAGGAAAAAAACTTATCAAATCGCTAATAACTTTTTCAGATTCATGTTGCAGGTCTGTTAGTCATAATTGTAGAGCATTGAATTTCCTATAAAAGCCTTACTTTTGAGAATATTTGAATGAAAACAGCTCTACCTGCTGATTATATCGTACACCCAAAGAAGAAGGTCGAGCATATAGTCTTACCAAATTGAAATGAGAGGAAAGTTCTTTTTTGCAAGAATAACGACCACTTGCGCTTACAATAACAACAAATTGTGCTCATTCGTTCACTGAAATAGTTAAGTCACCGAACAATGGTGGCCGATACGGCAAAGGCGCGGTTCGATATGTCAAAGGTTTTGGGTTCCTTTCTCGATAAACTTTTTTTTAAAGGTGATTTTTTTGGAAAATGAACGCATGAGTAGCACTCTCGGTCATTTCGGGATTTATTCTCTCCGTCTGTTAACAATGGGTAATTCTCCGCCAACTCACACAGCAGTTTCGCCTTGGGCATTCAACTACTCATCAGTTGTTGAGAGTTTCAAATTTAATTCGAAGCAACAAATCTGAGGGCTATTCTACTGGCGCTGCTCTTCTTGATATAGAAAAAGCATTTGACAGTGTTTGGCATAAAGGATTGATTGCGAAATTGAAAAGGTTTAATTTTCCGATTTATATCGTGAAAATTATTCAAAATTATTTGACGGATCGTACTCTGCAGGTACAGTCATCCCACATATTCGGAACACCCACAAATTCGGAACACTTTTATGATAATTTGTCAATAGCATGCCAAAAGTAGCTTTTCTGTCTACCTTACTGTTTTTAGAACCTTCATTTGGACATTATCTTGCTATTTCACTAGTAAAAGTAGGACTTTTTGAACAAAAAACTTCATTCCAAGACTATTTTGTCCAGAGCAGCAAAACACTGCCCCCAAATGGCCTGTTTCATAATTGTGGGATGTTATTGTGCCTCCCACAATTGTGGAACACCTGAATTTAACTGATATTTTCACAAAAAAGTTATCAAACCATTCATAAAACAGCACTAAGCTTGAGTTTCATTGGTTTCAGTATGTGAAGTCATTATTTGGTAATAAATATGTACTCCTGGAGAGATCCAAAGTTTGTTTACATTCGTAAGAAAAAAGTGTTCCGAATTTGTGGATTTCAAGGGTCAAAGTAATTCTTCAAAAGCTTCATATAAAAGTTAAAATTTGCCGATGTTTGATACAGCATTCGAAAGATCGCAAGAAAAGCTTTCAAATGAAGGTAAAAGCGAATCATTAAGCTCAATAATCGATTTGCTATGATTTTTTGAGCATTGGCCGATCTGGAAACCGTTCCGAATATGTGGGATGACTGTATGTTATCAGAATAGCAAATCTGATCAACTACCTGTACGTGCTGGCGTCCCTCAAGGAAGCATTTTGGGTCCAATTTTATACAATATTTTTACTTCTGACTTGCCTGATTTGCCCCCAGGATGTCAGAAATCACTTTTTGCTGATGACACAAGCATCTCCGCCAAAGGCAGAAGCCTTCGTGTCATCACAAGAAGATTACAAAAGCTTGGATATTTTCAATTCTTATTTGAAAGAATGGAAAATTACTCCAAATGCTGCAAAACTCAACTTATTATTTTCCCTCACAAACCAAGGGCTGATTTTCTTAAACCAAAAGTCTTCACATTATAAAGATGAATGAGGTAAATTTAAAGTGGGAGGATCAAGTGAAATATCTTGGACTTGCTTTTGACAAAAACCTTACTTACAAGGATCACATTGAAAGTATCCAGGTTAAATGTAACAAATATATTAAATGTTTGTATCCACTTATAAACAGGAATTCTAGACTTTGTCTCAAGAATAAACTGTTAATTTATAAACAAATTTTCAGACCTGCCATGCTTTATGCTGTGCCGATCTGGACAAGCTGTTGCTTAACCAGGAAGAAAAACTTCAGAGGATTCAGAACAAAATTCTGAAAATGATTCTGAAACTTCCTCCTGGTTCAGTACCAGTGAACTTCATCAATTAGCCGAAGTTGACACTTTGGATGTTATGTCCAATAAGATAATTGATGCATTTCGACAAAAATCATTGCAGTCTTCAGCTGCATTGATCCGCTCTTTATATAGTTTATAAGTTAGTTTTAAGGTATCCCTTTTCCCTTTTGTACATGTAGGACCTCCTACATTTGAAATCACTGAATAGCGAAAGCTACAATATTTCATGAATAAATGAAAGTTGCTAGTATTTAAAATTGAGGTGAAAAGTCATCGTTTGTGATTGGACACTCAATAATATTTTAACTGAATGAATGTACATGGAAAAGAAATTTGAATAAATATAAATTAAAAAAAAAAAAAAAAAAACCTTAACCGATTTGGCTCAAAATTGGCACATATATGCTCACACAGCAGTTGCCCCGACCCCTCTTCGATTTGCGTGAAACTTTGTTCTAAGGGGTAACTTTTGTCCCTGATCACGAATCCGAGGTCCGTTTTTTGATATCTCGTGACGGAGGTGCGGTACGACCCCTTCCATTTTTGAACATACGAAAAAAGAGGTGTTTTTCAATAATTTGCAGCCTGAAACGGTGATGAGATAGAAATTTGGTGTCAAAGGGACTTTTATGTAAAATTAGACGCCCGATTTGATGGCGTACTCAGAATTTCGAAAAAAACGTATTTTTCATCGAAAAAACACTAAAAAAGTTTTAAAAATTCTCCCATTTTCCGTTACTCGACTGTAAAAATTTTTGGAACATGTCATTTTATGGGAAATTTAATGTACTTTTCGAATCTTCATTGAACCAGAAGGGTCATTTTTTCATTTAGAACAAAATTTCTCATTTTAAAATTTCGTGTTTTTTCTAACTTTGCAGGGTTATTTTTTAGAGTGTAACAATGTTCTACAAAGTTGTAGAGCAGACAATTACAAAAATTTTGATATATAGACATAAGGGGTTTGCTAATTAACATCACGAGTTATCGCGATTTTACGAAAAAAAGTTTTGAAAAAGTTACTTTTTGCGTTTCTCTTTGTTTCGTCGTCCGTGTCTGTCGCGGGTGACCATGAACGCCCATAATCGATGACGACCAACTTTTTCAAAACTTTTTTTCGTAAAATCGCGACAACTCGTGATTTTTATAAGCAAACCCCTTATGTCTATATATCAAAATTTTTGTAATTGTCTGTTCTACAACTTTGTACAACATTGTTACACTCTAAAAAATAACCCTGCAAAGTTAGAAAAAACACGAAATTTTAAAATGAGAAATTTTGTTCTAAATGAAAAAATGACCCTTCTGGTTCAATGTAGATTCGAAAAGTACATTAAATTTCCCATAAAATGACATGCTCCAAAAATTTTTACAGTCGAGTAACGGAAAATGGGAGAATTTTTAAAACTTTTTTAGTGTTTTTTTCGATGAAAAATACGTTTTTTCGAAATTCTGAGTACGCCATCAAATTGGGCGTCTATTTTACATAAAAGTCCCTTTGACACCAAATTTCTATCTCATCACCGTTTCAGGCTGCAAATTATTGAAAAACACCTCTTTTTTCGCATGTTCAAAAATGGAAGGGGTCGTACCGCACCTCCGTCACGAGATATCAAAAAACGGACCTCGGATTCGTGATCAGGGACAAAAATTACCCCTTAGGATAAAGTTTCACGCAAATCGAAGAGGGTGCATTTTATTTTAAAAAATACAGAAGAATACAAAAAAATCATTCCTTTTCTTTTTTTATTCAAGACAAACATTTAAACCGAAATAGTTATATCTCATCAGAACCAAATCACGTGGACACCTGTGGGAGCCACGATTGTCCACGCTCTTTACAAAAAAGATTCTTTTTGTTTGGAAATTATCGACGAGGAGGGGGGGAGAGGGCTGAGATTTCAAAAAAGAGTCCACGTGGTTTATGCGTGGTCCCTCAAGATACAGATTTTTGAATATTTTTGAAAAACACTCTTCTGCCCCCAAATTTAAGAAACCAGTGATGCATAATAGCAAAAAAAAGTTGGAAAAGTTTAACCCAAATCAAAAAATACAACGTAAAATCGATTTCTAAATTTCCGGTCACTGATCTTACTCATCCACATGTAAGCGAAAAAACATTTTTATACATAAGTTTTGACATTATTAACATGTCAAAACTTAAAACTCGATCCATTGGCTTCTTTTTAACAAGGATTGTACAAATAAAATCATATTTCTTGAAATAATAATACGTCAGGAATCCCAAATAAAAAAATCCTGATAAATATTGGATGCATGCAACACCGATTTTTATAATATCTTGTTTATGAATTAAAAGAATTTGAATGTTTTGTTCATCAAACAAGAAAAAAATATTAAAACAACCCGTCCGTGTGGATCAATCTGACCGCGCACTGGACTCACAATCCAGAGGTCACCGGGTCGATTTTTGAGGTGTCAATGTGAGTATTCGGCGCCTTCGCCCGTGCTATACAGGAATTTTTGATTTAAGTTATTGAAAACATGTTTAAATCTAAATTCAAATTCTAAGCCTACTTTTCTGTATCAAAAATAACAGAATCGAATAGCAACACTTTTCATAATAAATGCTGAAAAGTTCTACTTTTCAGCACTCAAATGGGTGCTGAAAGGTTGAACTTTTCAGCACTTGTTTCGAAAAGTAACACTTTTCAACATTTTTTTGATTTAAACGGTTTATTGACAAAATACATGAAAATTTGACATAAAATTTCACTCCGTGTGTGTTTTTTGGAATTGCAAAAAATGTTGTATGAAACTCGTTGCAAAACTTGATTTTTTCAGCACTCTTCGTATTTATCCAACTCGGTGAACCTCGTTGGATAAATGTACGACTCGTGCTGAAAACAACATCTTTTTGCAACTTGTTGCATAAACTACTATTTCGAAAAGAATTTCACGAATGTTTCATATTTTAACATTGAAAATTGGACCATTGGTTGCTGAGATATCGACATTAGAAAATGGTGAATTATTTGGGTGAGACTTAGAAAACATCAATTTTCTTGTTTTTAAACCTTTGCATGGCAATATCTCAGCAACTAAGAGTCGTATCAACAAAATTCAATTATAGAGAATTTTTAGAGAATTTTCTCAGCTACTCAAAAATATGTTTTTCAAAGGTGAGCAAACAAGTGCACTATTTTTTTTAAATGAAAAACTGCGACTTTAAAAAAAAAGTCATCTGAAAATGGCTTTAACTCGAAAGCGGTGCACTTTATCAAAATTTCAATTAAGTACTTTTTATTTGCAAAAAATGAAGTTTAAAAATTTTTGCGACCAATATTTCGATTTTTTGAAAAAAAAAGTATTGATTCAAAAATTAATAACTCGGTCAAAGACTTTTTGCACAACCTGGAAATTTCTGAAAAGTTGGCATTTGATGTCTTCTAAAACATATCAAAAAATAAAAAAAAATAGCGATTTTTTTGCTAATCAAGTTTTAGTGACAAAAAGTTAAATAAAAAATTACCATTTTTTACCGTGTATCATTTTTGTCCAGTGTAGTCCGTATCCATACCTACAACTTTGCCGAAGACACCAAATCGATCAAAAAAATCCTTCAAAAGATACATATTTTTGAATTTTCATACATCATGTTTGTATGGACAGCTGCCAAATTTGTATGGAAAATTATATGGACAAACTAATGATGCAAATGGTTTCTTTGGGCATACTGAAAGCACCAAAAAAGTTTCAGTTGGATTAAAAAATACAAAAAAAAACGAATGGCCGAAATCTGAGAGAACTGCTGTACTGAGTTTCTGTTTTTATGTAAATTGTCATTTTTTTTAAATTAATTAAGAATTGTGTGAATATTTGTCAAGAGTTTATGGTTTGAATTCATTCTTTAGATAAGAAATGCCTTTTATTTTTAGTTTCTGGAAAAGTCGGGAATTTGAAGATGAGTTTTAAGTGGTCACCCTGATTGTTGGCATTTTTTTGGTTTTCGCATCACTTAAAAATAAAAAACGTCGATCAAAAATGTTAAAAAATAAGATTTGCAATTGAACAAACATACAAAATTCATGATCACGGTTAACTTTAGTATCGAAAAGTTCATGGTAAACGTTGACTAATATGTATTATTATTATTTTTATTTCAAATATATAAAAATAGCATTCCTTTTAGATTTCTAGATTACTTTTTCAAAACAACCAATGAGCCATGGGTTTCCTATGTACATAGGACCTTTTGAAAAAGTAAGCGAGATTTCATTCTTTTCAGTCACACCATCGTGTGCTATAGTGTAAAACATTTGAATCCCTGAGAACATTCTTCCCGGAAAAATACGCTCAAATTCAAGATGAGCACGCATTTCCTAGCCATGTCAAAAAAACGTTACTTAATCCACCTTTAGGTGGTTGGTGCCTTCCTCTCATATTTTTAATCAAAACATCTGAGATCCGGCCTCAAAAAAAGTTCATTAAAAACACTAAAGTACTTATAACTTTTGATAGAGTTGCCAGATCTTCAATCTTTTAGGCTTGTTGGACAGGTCTTTTAATTACCTATCCAACGATGGGTTGCTTGATAGATCCGGACAGCTTTTTCATCAAAATATTTGAGATCCGGCATAAAAAAAAGTGTATACGTACCACTTAAGTGCTCATAACTTTTGATGGGGTTGTCAGATCTTCAATATTTTGAACGCATTAGAAAGGTCTTTCAAATACCTTTCTAACAATGTATAGCATAACGGGTTTTCTTACAAAAAAACACCCTTTTTACAATATTTCAAACTCTAGCTAAATCGTTTTTTTAGCATACCTTTTGAAGTACTTTTCTAAACTTCATAATATTAACTAGGGTCTTGTGGGACCTCAAGATGGATCGAATAAGATCAAAACGGTCCAAATCGGTTCAGCCGGTCCGGAGATAATCGTGTGCATATTTTTCGGTGCACGGACTTACAGACATACACACGCACAGACATTTTTTTCAGAATTTGATTCTGAGTCGATAGGTATACGTGAAGGTGGGTCTACGAGGCCGAATAAAGAATTTCATTTTTCGAGTGATTTTATAGCCTTTCCTCATTGAGGTGAGGAAGGCAAAAAGTTTAATAATTTTCTCCAACCGTCCTTTCCCCTCCCACACAGTAATGATCACAAGGAAGGACCTTCAACGACGGTGACGCGACGCCGCCAGTGGAAATTTAGCACACTTTTTCGTCAAGGACAAACGGAAAACGTTCGCGCCAAGGACGTCCGAGGCACGTCCTTGCCCGGTGTCAGCTGCCAGAGCTTCGGGGTTGGGAAATTGGGTGGGGAGAAAAGTTGCCTTTTCATTTCGTCCCGTTTCCTCCCGACAGAGGGGGATGGCTGGGAGGGAAAACTTTTTTTCCCGCACCCCACTGAAGGTGCCACGCAAGGGTGGATGCATTTTTGCATTAACTTGGTGCTGCTGCCGCCGGCCGGTGAGGTGGAAACTCTCTTGAGTTTTCCCCCCTGCTCCACTGTGACTGCGGAGCTGCTCTGCTGAGCTGTTTCTTTATTCACGGGCACTCAGCATGCAAGGAATTTTCCAACAACGTAGTAAAACTGGAAACATCGCTATGTGTGTGGGTGTGGGTGTGTATGTGCCTGAGACTAGAGGGGTATATATTTTCTTGTAATGATATTAAAAATTATATATTTCATTCTTTTTTTGCAGTGGATGCAACTGTTCCCTGTAGGACGAAGATGGCGTGCTAGATTCGGGTAAGGCAAAATGACAAACTCCTGGAGAAAACTGAAATAGAAATAGAAATTGTCCTGGTAACAATATAGTACAAATTTTCAAATAATTTACAGCGAAATCTCAGCCGACAAAATTAAAAATTAAATTAATAAAGTCAAAACGACAGCCGGATTTGATGTGAGTTCTTTCGGAGCGGAAAATGAGTAAACGAGGTGGAAAAGTTGGAAAAATAAAATAAATTGAATAACTATGTACACACGAAAATGGCTGTCATTGAGAATGGCAAACAGGGCCACAGACACACTCTAAACCCTTATACCGTGTGTCTGCAAAACGAGACAGAGCTCTCATGCAACATTATCGTGCAAGTGTGTTGGAGTTTGTCTAGGAGGGTCTGATTGGAGAAAATTGCAGCGTTTGAAAAGTTTTCCTTCTCGTTTTTCTCCCCCCCTCCCCGGCGCAGCAAACGTAACTAAATACCAAATCATGGATTGTGCAAGATGTCGTGTTTTATATACATTTGTAGGTATACAACGCGTGTCTAAAGGCACACTCACACACAGTGCAAATAAATGCATCCCCGTTGATGAGCAACCCTAAACCTCCAACGTACCCTTTTCGCTGAGCTGCACTGAATCAATTCCAGCGAGACTTGTGAAATCCCAGTTTTCTTGGAGCGAACTCCGAGTTTGCTCTGAATTTTGCGGAATAAATTAAACAAGTTTGCTATCGCCCTAGGAAGTCCCGCTTGTTGCTGATGCTGCTGCTGTCGAGTTTCGAGTAATTTAACCGGAAAGTTAATGAAAAGTTTCAACTTTCAGTGAACCAAACCCAAAGCAAATTATAATGAATAATTCAGAGTGTGCTGAGATGGTTGCAGGAGTTTTTGTCTAAGGAAGATTTAGCGAATTTCATTTTAGAGTATTTCATTTCAAATTAGGTCCTAAGCGACAACGCGTATTGCTTGAATTTTAAATGTATACATAGGAGACAGATTCTTGGAAACTGTACACCACGTATTGTCGTTATCGGGGACTTTCTTTTATAATAAAAATACAGATATTTTGCAGTTAACAAACAACACGTCTTATTCCACAGAAATTAACCACAAAACTGATTTGACAATCTTTATTCTCTCTTTCGCCGGCCGCACGCATCTCGTTGTTTTCTCGCTCGTTGTTCTCTCTCGCAGCTCGCTAGCACGCTCTCGCACTCAATCCGCAATCTGTCAGCTAACAAGGCAATATTCATGAAGGTGCACACTTTTTGTTGCGCACTAAGCTGTTATTTATGAATTATATCAATCTTATACACTCAACCCCCGGTGGTTGGTCACTTTTTCGTTTGACACTTTTTTAGTTTGTACCCCGTTGGTTGGTCAAAGTCAAACTAAAAAGTGACGAACTGTCACTTTTTACACGGCGCTCACGCACACTATTAAAACAAACGTTTGGTAGTGTGTGTGAACTCCGTGTAAAAGGGGTGTCAAACTAAAACGTGACCCCGTTCGTTTGACAACAGTTGGTGTCAAACCATCGGGGTTTGAGTGTATTAAATACTCATTTAATAATTTATTACATATTCAATCCTGCAACCCATAATCCCTACACGTGTTTACGAATTGTTTGATTAATAGAAAAAAACACCTGTTTAAATCATCTCATACAGATAATAAAAAGTTGCTTGATAACCAATAATACATTTTTTGATTTTTTGAATTTTGAAAACGTTGTAATGTCAAGGAATAAAAGTATTGGTAATTCGATCGATTTGTAATAAAACCAATATTTGTTCCAAAAAATCAATTTCCATTTTTCGACACAAAACAACGAATGATCAAGATTAAAATTGCCTCCATTAAACGAACAACAAAACAACCTCTAAGACTCAAGCCGCCTCTAGACGGCTTCGATCTAAAAAGTGTGGTCACATTTTGAAACCAATTTTGATGCTCAAAAAAGCAAATTAAACCAAGAATTATTCTTCGTTGGGTCTTTTTCGAGGAGGATTAAGAGCAAGGGCGTCTATACGCAGTGTATTTTCACTTGCTTAAAATTTCCGGCACCAAATACCCGGGAAAATAAGTCTTCGTACAATGTTGTGAGCTGGTTATATGACCAGATCTGGCTAAAAATTATTTAAACTTTTTTTTCTAAATGTTACTTTTATAGCCCTCAATTTTTAATCTATCATGAATTCATTATTTATTTAATTTTAAATATTAAACTTTTGTTAAATTAATGATTAAGTTGAATAAATACTTTAAGAAATTTAAAACCTCTGTGAACTTCCAGAGGAACACAAATTTAAATATCAAAACAATTCAAAAGTTGAGCAATTCTCTCAGATTTCGTCATTCGATTCTTATGTATTTTTTTAATCCGGAAAATTTATGTTTTCTAAGTCTCACTCAAACAACCCACCATTCTCTAACGTCGATATCTCAGCAACTAATGGTTTGATTTACAATGTTAAAATATGAGACACTCGTGAAATTTTTCGACAATACTTTCAAAATTTTTAAAAGACTTACATTTCAAATGGACCTAATATTGAATGATTGGCCCTTTTGAAATGTCAGTCTCAGCTTTTCAAAATATTTTTTTCAAAAGTGGGCAAACATGAGCACAAATTTAAAAAAATGAAAAACTGCGACTATTTTCAAAAAAGTTACCTACAAATGGCTCTAACTTGAATACGGTGCACTTTATCATAATTTCACTACAGTACTTTTTGATTGTAAATTTGATTTTACATCGAAAAAAAAAGTTTTGGTTAAAAAATTCATAACTCAGTTATAGATTTTTTGCACAAACCTGGAAATTTCGGCAAAGTTGGCTTTGATGTCCCCTAAAATTAAAAATTGAGTTTTTTGCCAATCAAGTTTTAGTGACAAAAGTTAAATAAAAAATCACCAAATTTTTGTTTACCGTGTATCATTTTTTTCAGTGTAGTTCTTGCCGAAGACACCACATTGATCTACAATTCCCTCAAAAGATACAGACCGAAAGCACCATAAAAGTTTCAGCAGGATTAAATAATACAAACAAGACCGTTTTCGTAGAGAATTGCTCAGTTCTCTTGTTGAATGATAAATTCATTTTGGATCTAAAGAATTTATCTTTAATGTCAATGACGAATTCGCTTTGACGATTCTTTTTTTTCAGTTAGAGCCAAAATAATTTGGAATTTTAATGTAAACACCAATCACATTGGGTATAGGATTTGACGTTTTGGTTTCTGTTCTAAGAGCGAATATTTATGCAGTGGTTAAATTCAAATTAAATATCTTGGTAATTTTAATATAAATTTGTCAGTGTTAACTTCTTATCGAAGAAAAATATAATTAGAATTTTATTCTGATTTTATCGTAAATCAACTAATTAAATTGAGACATCAGAGTTTTTCTTCCATTTTTTCTCACTCAATGTCACCCATGGGATTCAGTAACAGCGAAAAAAAAGTGCAAAACACTTTGCTGAAGCTGAAGGAAAAATGCATCCAACAAAGCTGCCCGGTCTCCAGCGGTGTGCAGCCGGTGGCATGTTCCATTAGAGTTTTTCACATTACGAGAGAACCTCTCCATTTACCACCAACAAACCGCATCGATTCGCTGTGTCGCCCAGTTTCGTCAGTCAGTCAGTCAGTCAGTAGGAGCTGTGGGACTTTGTTTCTGTTGTAAGATATGATAAGAGCGTATTTTTCGTGTATATTTTAACACTAAAGCACAAAGACAAAAATGATTGTTGGCACAAATTCTAAGAAAATCATCAAATTATGTCACACGCAAGCCTTACTAAATGTTTGCAACGACTTTGGTAAAGCTGATGGCTGTGTCCTGGATTCGGATAAGAGAAAGCTGTAACTTTATGTCCACCATGTCCCCAACCCCCATCCCTACCGACCGCTGCGCTGCACAATCATTTGGCGAAACTAATACTAAACCTTCAATATCGTCGTCGTGGTTTTCCCGGATGAGGAAAAATGAGGACGAACAAGGCGACGAGGCACTGCTGCATTGGTGTTAACCTTAACCGTGTCCATGAAAACTTCCAACACACCGGGAGAAAGAGACCGAACCGAACCCAACAATTGGGCCAAGGTTTTTCCTTATACTGGATTCATGCTCTGTTTTCCACGGAAAAGCTCCCAAGAGGGCAGGTTTTTGCGCGTTGACGTGTCAACTTGTCGTCAAATGTACATCAACTGTCGTTGTTTGCGTTGAATGCGATTTTGGGCTTCCTTGTTTACTGTCCCAATATCGTGCTCTAGATATTCGATTATGAAGACGATCCCCGGGAATAAAGAGGGCCAATCCAATTTATGGTCAAGGTCTTGCCGGAACCATAAAGATACTTAGCGCGATGAATTATTTGATTAGCGGAAATTGGTGACGAATTTTCCAATCAATGTCAAGGTTGGCGGTTGGCGTGCATGCATTGTGTGCAATGGAATAAAGACACACTGCTTAATTAAATTAGTAGTTGTATTTAATCACTCTAACACTTCGATACGTAGGTCTATCAGATTGTAATTTTTTTTTAAATGTAAATTTCTGGATATGAAATGTGTCTAAAAGAGCTTCACTCCGCTAATGTCTAGATCTTCTAAGGTAAGGTGTACACTCCCTGCAAAGGCTTTTGAATAGTTCACAGGTTCCCCTGATCTCAACATTACAATTGATTACTTAACCTTGTTTTTGGTGTATGAAAATTCAAAAATCTGTATCTTTTGCAGGTATTTTTGATTGATGTGTTGTCTTCGGCAAAGTTAGAGGTATGGATAAGGACTACACTGAAAAAATGATACACGGTAAAAAATTGTGATTTTTAATTTAGTTTTTAGTTTATTTAGTTGAAAAATGAAACATTCGTAAAATTTTCCGATCTTTTCAAAAACAATATTTTTAAAAATTTTAAATCAGAACTAACATTTCAAAAGGGCCAAACATTTAATATTATCCCCTTTTAAAATGATAGAATTGATTTGAAAATTTTCAAAATATTTTTTCCAAAGAGATAGGAAAATTTCATGAATGTTTCATATTTTAACAATGTTAATCGGACCATTAGTTGCTGAGATATCGACATTAGAAAATGGTGGTTTGTTTGGGTGAGACTTAGAAAACATAAATTTTCCTGTTTTTAAAACTTTGCATGGCAATATCTCAGCAACTGAAGGTCGTATCAACAATGTTCAAAAAAGCAAAATATAGAGAATTTTCTTAGCTTTTCAAGAAATTTTTTTCAAGAGTGAGCAACATGTGCACTAATTAAAAGAAATGAAAAACTGCGACTATTTAAAAAAAGTTACCTAAAAATGCCAATAACTTGAAAACGGTGCACTTCATCAAAATTTCACTGAAGTACTTTTTGATTTCAAATTTGATTTTACATCGAAAAATGCAGCTGAAAAAAAAATTTGCGATTTCGATTTTTTTGAAAAAAAAAACTCTATTGTTTAACACTAGCGTGGCCAGCTCTTTGAGAAGGTGGGGCGTCATTTATGGACACCCCCTGACCAAATTAAGAACAAATTTCTGAGGATGGTGGGGCAGTTGCCCCATGTTGCCCCACCCTGTGCACGCTAGTGCTGTTGTTTGAAAAAATCATAACTAGGTCAAAGGTTATTTGCACAACCTGGAAATTTCTGAAAAGAGGTGGTAGGCGTGGCTGAATGGTTACGCTGTTCGCTTTGTAAGCGAAAGGTTCTGGGTTCGATTCCCATCTGCTCCTATCGAGAAATTATGGAAAGAAGGAATTCTGAACACTTGAATATGAACGAAAAATTCATTAGCTCGCGGCGGGGTTCGATCCCCCGTCCTTTGGGTCAGCAGACAAAAATGCTAACCACCAGACCATCGAGGCTTAGTTGACTAGAAGGATTAAGAATGCTATAAGAAGAATCCAAGAAACTTGATTGGAATCTGTGTACCTAAGAACAGGAAATCCAATATTGAATGAAAGTTGAATTCAAGGACACTTACTGGTTGCATAATTGTTAGGCAAATATTGAACATTTGCCGAATTGGAAAGCTTCCAAAATGAATCCAAGAACATACGAAGAATTAAGGACTAAAAATAGATTTGACCGGCCGCATCACTTACCACGGTGAATCCTGGCTTCACACCCATCTTACTAACCCCCTCAAATCTTACGTGATACTTTGTCGAAGACGCAGCCGATTTAGCGGTCTTCATCACTCAAGTAACGGACCAACATTCCCATCCACTTCCCCGTGTCTTACCACTGGTCGTGGCCGGCGCTGTGATTAACAAGCATGATAGGAACATTTGAATGTTGCGAAGTGGTGATGATTGGTTCCTACTCTTCATCTGTGTTCCACGGAGCAATTCTTAGAGGTCCTGGTCAATAACAGAGTAGCAACTACGGGTAGACACCAATGCTATGCTAACCTGGAAATTTCTGAAAATTTGGCATTTAATGCCCCTAAAACATAAAAAATGTTTTTTTTTTTTTTGCAAATCAAGTTTTAGTGACAAAAAGTCAAATTATAAATCAACCTTTTTTTTACCTTGTATCATTTTTTTCAGTGTAGTCCGTATCCATACCTACAACTTTGCCGAAGACACCAAATCGATCAGAAAATTCCTTCAAAACATACAGATTTTTGAATTTTCATGCATCATTTTTGTATGGACAGGTGCCAAATATGTATGGGAAATTATATGGACAAACTAATGATCAAAATTGCTTCTTTTGGCATACCAAAAGCACCATAAAAGTTTCAGCCGGATTAAATAATACAAAAAAATATCGAACGAACGAAATCTGAGCAAATTGGTCATGTGTGAAATTGAGATTTTTTGCCAAAAATCATATTTTTTCAAATTTCTCGACTCAGCGGCAACATTTTTGACCATACTTTTCTGAGGTTTTTTCCCCTAAAACATATTCAAAAATCTCGAAAAATAAGGTTTTTGGGCAATCGAGTATTTAAAAAAAAAGTTGATTCCAAATCGGCATTTTTTTCTTCCATGTGCCTATTTTTTCTACATTGCCAAAAAAAACAAATTGATTAGAAAATTCCTTTTAAAGAAACAGATTTTCGAATATAAACGTACCATTTTTGTATGGACAGCTTCCAAAATTGTATAAAGATTAGTATAAAAAAAAATGCTAAAGATTTTTTGGAAATGAATGAACAACGAAAAATACGATTTTTTTTATTTCAAGAAGAACTAGAAAACTGCTTTTGATTAGTATGTTCCCCGAATGATGGGGCATTTTTTAAGGAGAGATCTTTTACTAAGAAAATATTAACGATAAATGTAAACAACCCAGTCAGCTTTATTTATTTATCATTGAGATAAAACCAATTAAACCAAATAAAAGCACGATGACATTTCTCGCTTGTAGTCGTCTGCTGCTCGTTGCACTAAGCTGTAATAAAGTAAGTATTGAAATTACACCAGATTGCACAAATTTCCCTCTGCAAGCACACTAATCCGATAAAAAACAATGTTTCGGCGCAAAAAAAAAGCACAAACCAGCATGGAAAATCCTTTCTGGAAAAGCGCATTATCTAATTGAATATTTAAATGGAATTAGATATGAACTGGCGTGCGCTTTTCGGTAAAAACTATGCTCGCCCAACAAAACCATCTTTTGCATCAGCAAAAATGAACATAAAAAAGCTGGTGTGTACGCAAAAGACACTCTCACAATTCTCGCTCCGTCCCATCCCAGTTGCTTGCTGTTTGAAAAACTAGGTTGAAACAAAACAAAATATATTCAATTTCTAATAAATGCTTTACAGTCATTGCCATTGGGATGTAGCTCAGAGGATTCTTTTTTTTGCTTCCAATTCTTTAGTAAAGCTTATATTACGGTTGGACTACACCAGCTTTTTCAAATGAAAAACCCACTTACACCGAGTCGGGATCTGCTCCAGCTTCTATTTTCCATTACACAAATTGAAAATGAAAATTCAATAGAAAAGCAAAACGTAAAGAACTAAAGCAAGGGGGGGGGATGCTTGAGCTGCTGCTGCTGTCACGCTGCAAAAACCCCTTTCCTAACAAGACCCAGAGCTCTGTCTCTATATTTCTCCCGGCTAACCAGCTTTGGTTAGCGCTGCAAATCTTTATAAATTGAAAGTTTCCTTTGGCACTCCACCACCCTGTGACTGCGGGGTCGCTTAGAAACCCAAGTCCATTTCCTCCTCACTCCCTCCCTCCCTCCCTAGGAAAACCCCTCCTGACATTGGATCTTGTAAAATATCAAACCGTAACGTATGACGGCCAAAAGATGTGCCGGGCGGAAAAAGACTCACCGAGCCACAAATTTACACTTCATTTATCTAATAAGGGGTTTGCCGAGTTGGTTTTTGGCAGGGGAGTTACGATATTTGATTTCCTGTAAACTATGAAGCAGAAGATGTTTTAAAAATATTTCGCTGTTGTGTTCATCACTAACTTTCACTATTTTCCAAAGCGATTTTTTAACATCACATTCAAAAACTGTATAATTTTACTTACAAACTTTGCAAGAAACATGGGCTTCCAATATATGAGTCATTTTAGTAAATAACTTTATAAGAAAAAAATCTACTGCAGTCTGCCATAATTGAATAAAATGTTTAAATGAATAATTATTACTTTTTTTAATCAATTCAAATTAAATTTCAATCAATTTCGCACAATTCGGTAAAAATAAATCATTCTAAACCAAGAATCCCTCACCATAACATTATATGCAACAAGAAATGCTCCCCTTGCAAAGACCTTCAAGATTTCCTTCCCCAAACCTGACCCCCGCCACTTCCCTGTAGCATTGCTAACTGCAATCAAACTTTTCACTAATTAATTCCTAGCAAACTTCATCTCTCACTCACCCAACCTAACCCAACAGTTCCCCATGGCGTCCCCTCCAAAGAAATGGTCCTGCAACGCTGGCAGAAAATTTACTTGCTCCACTTTCGATCCCTCGTCGCTACACACAACATGCAATCCCCACCCACCCTCTTTTGGCATGCATTTAAACAAATGACGTCGTTGGCTGTGTGCGCTAGCATAAAAACCACCCTCTTTTGGCTGCGGTTTGGTGCAAGTTGGTGCGCAAAAGTCAAACCCGCACCCAACTTTTTGAGGGAAAAACTTCTTCCCTAGAGGGATGCTTGATTTTTTTTTTGTATAGTACATGTATGCCACCCAAGATTGCAATTACATAGCGTTGTTGATATGAAGGGTTGACAAATCTTTTAATTTATTTTTTAAAAAATCCAAGTTTAGAAACACCAAAATAGAATGTAATCGTAAAATTTACACTTTAAAAAAAATGTATTCTTGGGTTAGTTTGCAATAGGACCTGAAATCAATCAATTCACGAATAATCAAAAATGTTGAAAATTGCCTCAAATATATAAAAAAAAATCATTTGTTGTTTTTTTGAGGAAACTTTAATTGAAAAGTGATCATTCGTCACCAAGTGCTAGAGATGGTGAAGACTGAGAAAACCTATTGCAAATTATCCCGAGACTTGAATTTGTGATCAAAAAGTGCTTTTCGTCGAGCATCTTTGTATGGGTGCGAAGCAAGGTTGTGCAACCATGACATTTTTGACAACCTCACCTATAAAATCACTCGAAAAATATTTTTTTAATATGACCGCCTAGACCCACCTTCAAGTATACATATCGACTCAGAATCAAGCTCTGAGCAAATTTGTGTGTGAGTTTGTGTAGGATTGTCGGCAAAAAGTTGTCACTCGAGTTTCTCCGGACTAGCCGAACGATTTGATTTTGATCGTTTGGATGCCATTCAAACAAAGAAAATATAAATAACAGTTGTAGCCTCAACGAGATCAAAAAAGTTGGAAATGCAACTTCACCGGCTCATACAACCCTTGGAAAAAAAAAAGTTGGAAATGCCTTTTTTTATTATAACTTAAGGTAGACGCATCTGTTTTGGATCTACCTTGTTGGAGGTGATTCTTGATATTCTTCCGGATCGAATGCAACAAGAATCATCCAAATCGGTTGAGTTTTCGCCGAGATACAGTTGCATTTCCAACTTTTTTTACCCCCTTGGTGCTTCGCGTAAGTTTTGACTCCGTTGGTGCTACATGTGTTAAAGTCATTTTCAAATATTACTTGCAAATAAAAAATGTTTCATAAAGAATGAGGGGTAATTCTCCGCCAACTCACACAGCAGTTGCCTCGACCCCTCTTCGATTTGCGTGAAACTTTGTCCTACGGGGTAACTTTTGACTCTGATCTCGAATTCGAGATTCGTTTTTTGATAGCTCGTGACGGAGGGGCGGTACGACCACTTCCATTTTTGAACATGCGAAAAAAGAGGTGTTTTTCAATAATTTGATGCCTGAAATGGTGATGAGAGAGAAATTTGGTGTCAAAGGGACTTTTATGTAAAATTAGACGCCCGATTTAATGGCGTACTCAGAATTCTGAAAAAAGTGTTTTTCATTGAAAAAAACACCAAAAAGGTTTTAAAAAATCTTCTATTTTGCGTTACTCGACTGTAAATTTTTTTGGAACATGTCATTTTAAGGGAAATTTGATGTATTTTTTGAATCTACATTGACCAAATAGGGTCATTTTTTCATTTAGAACAAAATTTTTCACGTTAAATTTCGTGTTTTTTCTAACATTGCACGGTAATTTTTTAGAGTGTAACAATGTAGTGCAAAGTTGTAGAGCAGACAATTACAGAAATGTTGATATATGAACACAAGGAATTTGCTTATAATCATCACGAGTTATCGCGATTTTACGAAAAAAAAAGTTTTGAAAAAGTTTTTGCGTTTCTCTTTGTTTCGTCGTCTATGTCTGTTGCGGGTGACGATGAAAGGCCATGATCGACGACGACCAACTTTTTCAAAACTTTTTTTTTTGTAAAATCGCGATAACTCGTGGTATTTATAAGCAAACCCCTTATGTTTATATATCAAATTTTTTGTAATTGTCTGCTCTACAACTTTGTAGAACATTGTTACACTCTTAAAAACAACCCTGCAAAGTTATAAAAAACACGAAATTTTAAATTTCTAAATGAAAAAATGACCCTTTGTGGTCAATGTAGATTAGGGTAACAATAAAAAATATCGACATCAGAGATACCCTCTGACTCGATTCCTAATGCAAAAATAAGTATCTGTGCCAATTTTGAGTCAAATCGGTTAAGGCTAAGGGGTCGCTTTTCATCGTTGAAGTTTATATGGGGAAAATCACGAAAATGTATGGGGAAAAACATCGTTTCAGTAATTTTCTACTAGGTGGCGCAGGTCTCACCCAAAATTGTCCAAGTGTGAGATTCTTGTAGGAAATTTAATTCCGTACAACTTTGTCAAAGGGTGCAAAACGATCCGAGTTGATCCCGATTTTTGGTGATTTTTCTAGAAAAAAAATATTTTCTTATATACTTCCTATATACTACCCATGTTCGCATAAATGTCCCATATTTAAAAACAACAAGCTGAGAAAAGTTTATCCCACACATAAGGCTACGTGTTAAGTTATCGTGAAAAAACTGGATTTCCTCCTGATTTCTAGAACAAAGTACTGGATGTTATATGCTTTTTTGAAAGAGCACACGATTTTAAACCAAACTGCATAATTAACTCAAAAACGATGAAAATGCATATGGGACATTTATGCGATCATGGGCAGTAAACCCCTTGTATACTTTCAAGTATATAAGCCGATTTCTTTTCATCGCATTGCTAATAACTCTTCAGGATCAACTCGGATCGTCTTGCACTCTTCTACAAAGTTGTAGGTAATTAAATTTCCTACAAGAATCTCACACTTGGACAATTTTGGGCGAGACCTGCGCCACCTGCTGCAAAAATCCTGAAGCGATGTTTTTCCCCATACATTTTTGCGATTTTCCCCATATAAACTTCAACGATGAAAAGCGACCCCTTAGCCTTAACCGATTTGGCTCAAAATTGGCACAGTTACTTGTTTTTGCCTAAAGAATCGATCCAGGGGGTATCTCTTGCGATTTTCCGAAATTTTCATTTTTCTTGTCACCCTAATGTAGATTCCAAAAATGCATTAAATTTCCCTTCAAATGACATGTTCCAAAAAAATTTACAGTCGAGTAACGGAAAATGGGAGATTTTTCAAAACCTTTTTGATGTTTGGTGTTTGGTGAAAATGGCAGAGTTTTTAAACTTTGTTAGTGTTTTTTTTTCGATGAAAATAGGTTTTTTTCTAAATTCTGAGTACGCCATCAAATTGGGCGTCTAATTTTACATAAAAGTCCGTTTGACACCAAATTTCTATTTCATCACCATTTCAGGCTGCAAATTATTGAAAAATTCCTTTTTTAGCAATGAAAGGGCCGTACCACCCCTCCGTCACGAGATATCAAAAAATGGACCTCAGATTCGTGATCAGGGACAAAAGTTACCCTTTAGAACAAAGTTTCACGCAAATCGAAGAGAGGTCGGGGCAAATTTTCCCGATTTCGTGTGAGTTGGTAGAGAACTACAGTATTTTTTTTTTGTTTTCTCTGAAACTACAGTTATCCCACATTTTATGAACACCCACAAATTCGGAACACTTTTGTGGTAATTTGTCAATAGGATGGAAATTGCAACATTTCCGTCGTCCCTGCTATTTTTAGGGACCTTTATTTGGACATTCTCTTGCTATTTCACTAGTAAATATAGTACTTATTAACAAAAAACCTCACTTCAAGTCTATTTTATCAGAGCAGCAAAACACTGCCTCCAAATTGCCTGTTCCATAATTATGGGATGTTATTGTGCCTTCCTCAATTGTGGAACACCTGAATTTAATTGATATTTTCACAAAAAAAATTATCAGACCATGTTTAAAACATCACTAAACTAAAGTTTTATTGGTTTACATCGTAAGAAAAAAGATTAACAAATTTGTGGATTTCAAGGGTCAATGTTTTTCTTTAAAAACTTGAAATAAAACATAAAAATGTACAGCCGGTCTATAAATCAATCGAAAGATCGCAAGAAAAGCTTTCACATGACGGAAAAAGCAAATCATTATGTTCAATTATCGATTTTCTATGATTTGTTGAACATTGGCAGATCTGTAAACTGTTCCGAATATGAGGGATGACTGTATGGGAAAATTTTGACAGGTCGTAATTTTGCGCTAAAATTACTTGAAAACCAAAAATGTTAAAGTTGATTCCTTAATTTTTGGATATACCAACAAAGAATATTTGTAAAGTCATTAAATTTCTCTAAGTTGGGATTACCAAATACTTTGATTAACGAGTCAATCGATAGCATTATTGAATTTTTGGTGACTTCAATCCAGTTTTATTTTAATAACATTCATTTTTCAATCTTGTTATTTTTCAGAAGCTTCAAGAACTTCAAGCATAAGCCGTTCATCAATGACAAATGCATTCGATGTGGATTCTTCTCCAAGAAAGGGGGGGGGGGGGCAACTTTTTCCGATTTCGTGTGAGTTGGTGAAGAATTAACCATGCATTTCTTCTTTTACATTGTTTGGCGTTACAGACATAAACATATTTCTTTGTTTATTGAATATTTGAACTTGGCAAGTCCGCTTTAAGGGAAATTTCTGTGTTTATTTAAAAACCTTTTTTCTTGAGCAAACCATTCAAAGAAATTTGTAAGCAGATCTTCACAAAAAATACCGTAAACATGCATCAAACGTTTCAATCATCAAAGCATCATTAAAAACTTCATCTCGCACCACAGCATACACTCCAGCCGCCCCATCGTCGTCCGCCACGGATTTCGAGGCAGCTTTAAGTTTGGTCGTTTAAGGTGACCTAGATTTTCCGCTCCGAATAAGCATCACTCACACCTTCTCCCAACTGCTCCCCCGCCGGAACCTGCCCTACCCCACGTCAATTTCCGATTCTCGTGGGTGGTGGCGCCGCCATCACCACGTTGCATTTCCTTTCTGGCCCTAACCTTGCCACCATATCGCGACTATGCTGAGAACATGGGGTCCTCGCGTCTGGTGAATTCGTCCTTTTTGTGGTCCCTCTCTTACCGCCATCCCTGATGGATTCCTATGTACGGGATCCTCCACGAGCAGCTTCGTTCGAGATGGACTGCAATACTGTTCGAACATGGTGTATATACACCTAGATAACCACCACTATCAAAAGTTGCTCCAAACTCAAAACTTAGCGCAATATACTCAGATATAAAAAAAAATACTGAATTTAAAAATAATTTTACGATTTTCAAGTGACCCATGTAACATCAACTAACTTCATCAATTTAAATTCCAAGATGACGTTTCCAATTCAACTGAGTGTAGTCTGCTGCATCACGAGAGAGAAAAGTTCGCGAAAATTCCTCCACGAGTTTCATTCAACAACCATTGTCGAAAAAGTTCTCGTCATTGCTACTATATCAGGGGTGCTCAAAGTTTTTGGAGGCCGGGCCAAATTTGAAGCTCAAATGAGCTTGCGGGCCAAATTTACAAAAAAAGGTTATTAAAAAAATAAATTGCTTTATTTTAATTTAAAAGATTCAATTTCTGCTATTTGAAAAAAGTAAATTCAAAATAATAGAAAGGGACCATACATAAACCACGTGGACACTTTAGGGGGGGGGGGTGTATGGCGATTGTCCACGATATATACAAAAAGTTTCTTTTGTATGGACTATTGTCCACGAGGGGTGTAAAGAGTCACAAAAAGTGTCCACGTGGTTTATGGATGGTCCCAAACCACAAAATAACGGTTTTCTATCGGTATTGTTGATTTTATTGTTTTAGGTATTTGAAAAAAAAAGTTTTTAGCTGAATGTATTAAAAACTAATACATTCAGCTGTTTAGTTTTTATATTTCGAAAATGGTAACATTACATCACTAGCGTGCCCAGCTCTTTGAGGAAGGTGGGGCAATAATATGGAAGTTTTGAAAAATACGTCATTTGTGGACACCCCCTGACCAAATGTAGAACAAATTTCTGAGGATGGTGGGGCAGTTGCCCCATGTTGCCCCACCCTGTGCACGCTAGTGCATTACATGTTGAACAATTCTTCTAAAAGCGTAATTTTATGTATAGGTTAAGTGTGGCTAATGAAAAATCGTTGAGAGCCAGAATTTCAACATTTATTTCATCGAAAATTCACTAAAATTGAAATTATTTTCAACAAACCCAAACATGCTCAAATGATTCTAAATGCAAAGGAATGCATATTTAATTTATTTCAGCTGATTGCACTTAAATTTATTTTTTTTTTTGAAGTTTTTAAGTTTTTTTTTTTGGAAATTGTTTTTGCTCCTGCTCCTTTTTAATATTGTGAGAGGAGTGGGTTGATCGACGAAAGCTATGTAAAATATTTGCAACATCCTCCGATTTCCACATTTTGTCTGCCTGAATCAGTTGGTAGCCAATCAGATTCGTTATCTAACTGTAATGAGTTTGAATCCATTGCACTTCAGTTTGAGGTTCAGTTCATAAAAGGGTCATTATGACTTGCAAATTAATAAAGAAAACTTATATTTTTGCAACTATTACAGAATTCTTCCCAAGTCAAACTTGAACTTTTTTTTAAATATTTCCAAAATTTTTGATGAAAGTTTTGACGATATTTACTAGTTTCACTCACAAACGTGTGAAGGTGTTTTAATTATAATTTTTTTTGAACAAATTATTTGTATCATAAAGTGGGGATCAAAATATTGATAAATCATAAGTTTTTTTATTAACAAACTATATAAAAAATTAGCATATAAATATTTAATATAAACCATAATTGTTAAAAAAAAGGATAAAATCGCTTTACAAAGGGTTAACGGGCCATTTTACATGATCATTCAAAATGGGTCCGCGGGCCACAAAATATCACCTCGCGGGCCACGTTTGGCCCGCGGGCCTTACTTTGGTCACCCCTGTACTATATAGTGCTAGACGTGAGAAGTCTCTCTGTGTTCTGTGTTCTGCCATCGACGGGATGAAATGAGAACATCCACAGCATAGACAGCACATACTCAGCAAGCGGCAAGAACAAGAGTTGCAATTGCGTTGTAGCCGGAGTTGCATCAGAAGCAGAGAAACTGAGGGGGGAGGGGCGAGACAAAGTGCTAATCTAATCGTTGTTGATTAACTTAATTAAAGCACACCCATAAAGATTAGCGCTGGGGAATTGAATTTGGGAAGCACTTGCCGCACAAAAACACTGCAAGCGCTCACAAACTAACACTTGTAGTACGACAGTTGTTCGATGGGTTGAGAAAAAAAGAAGGATAGTTGGGGATTTAGTTACTGTCCAACTTCTTTATTGAAGAAATATACATGAGTGACTGCGTAATTGATCAGTTGAAAAAAAATTAAATGTAAAAAAAAACTTTAAACATAAAATAAACAGAATCAAGCCTTCTACAATACTAGTTAAAGCTTGAATTTTGATATTTTTGTCGATAAGATCTGAAAATTTAACGTATATTTTTTTCAAACATTAGTTGCTGCGAATCGGCCTTTGAAAATTGAGTGCTATATGGGAGATATCAGAAACAAACTATTTTTTATTTTTGTTTTATGGCTCTATTTCAGCAACTTATCGAAAAAAAACCCACGCTCCTAACAAAATTCATTTTTATACGGACAATTGTCCACAATAAATAGGGAAATGAAATGTCAAAAAAATGTGAGCAATTCTCTACGTTGCCGGCCATTTTTATTTTTTGTATTTTTTAATTGGCTCATACTTTGTAGCCTTTCCTATGATCAAAGAAGCCATTTTGTGTCATTGGTTCACGCATCTCCATACAATTTTGGCAGCTGTCCATACAAAAATGGTATTTAAATATTCAAACAGCTGTAACTTTTGACTGAATTTTCTGACCAATTTGGTGGCTTCGGCAAAGTTGTAGGTATTGCTGAGGACTTTTGAGAAAAAATAGGTACACGGAAAAAAATTGCAGAATTTTTAATCAACTTTTTTTTCACTAAAACTCAATTTCCCAAAATACGTATTTTTTGTTTTTCGAGATTTTTTTTATATGTTTTTGGCGACAAAAATCCGCAACTTTTGAGCCATAGAGAAACATGGTAAAAAATCTGGCACCGAGTTATACATTTTTGAAAAAATAGTGATTTTTGGAAAAAAATGAAGTTTCATGCAAAAACAAGATATAGCCACCGAATGTTTGATTTTAGCGAAATATTTGAAGTTTTTCAATTTTTTAAAATAGTGACCATGACTGACCATTTCTAAAAATATTTTTTTAAAGTTCAGAAAATTTGCTAGAAAATTGTCTAAGAGACATTGAAGATTGGACCTCGGGTTGCTGAGATTGAGCCGCTTTAAGAAAAAGAAACACTAAAATTGAAATTTTCTAAATCTCACCAAAACAACCCACCATTTTCTAATGACGATATCTCAGCAACTAATGGTCCGATTTTCAATGTTAAAGCATGAAACATTCGTAAATCGATCTCTTCGAAAACAATATTTTGAAAAATTTTAAATCAAGACAAACATTTTAAAAGGGCCAAACATTGAATATTACGCCCATTTAAAATACTAGTCTTGATTTAAAAATTCAAAATATTTTTTTCGAAAAGATTGGAAAATTTCACGAATATTTCATGTTTTAACATTGAAAATCGGACCATTAGTTGCTGAGATATCGTCATTAGAAATTGGTGGATTGGGACCATCCATAAACCACGTGGACACTTTATGGGGGTATGGCGATTGTCCATGTTCCATACAAAAAAGATTTTTTTTGTATGGACAATTGTCCACGAGGGGGGGGGGTTCGAGATTACCAAAAAAGTGTCCACGTGGTTTATGAATGGTCCCATTGGTCAAATACAAATAAAATCCATTTCTGGTTTTGGTAGTGAATTGCTCCCATACAAAAATGGTACGTTAGTATTCGAAAATCTGCAACTGTTGAAGGAATTTTCTGATCAGTTTGATGTCTTCGACAATGTTGTAGGTATTGATGAAGACTATTCAGAAAAAAATCATTTAAAAAAATGCCTCTTTTTTGAATTAAATATACTTTATTGAATCTTTCTTATAATAATTACGTTTGGTTTACATAATATGTGGTCAGCTGTGGCTCTTCAGCTTTAGTTTGTTTTTCGTGATTTAAACACTGTTCATTTTCATAACTTAAAAAGTATATGATTTATCATTTTTGTAACACTAGGTACAATGAGGGAAAAAATGTTAAGAAAACATAACCTAACCTAAAACTAACTTAAACTTACCATAAACTAAACCAATCCTTGAATCAATGGGTATTCAGAAATAGCACATTTTTCCCTGAATTTCAAACATTTTTCTTGAATCTTCTGATCCAACATTTTTACTTCTACTAATCCATGAACCTCACTTGATCTTGTCCAGCCAGGAACATTCAAAACCATTTTGAGTACCTTGTTTTGGACACGTTGGAGCTTCAATTTATGAGTTCTAGCGCAACACTCCCAAACAGGTACTGCATACTCAATAACGGGGTAAATTATTTGTTTGTAAACTGCTAGCTCATTTTTCAGAGATAGCTTTGACCTTCTGTTAATTAGGATACAAACACCTGATGAGAATGCTGCACTTGTTCAATAAAAAAATGCCTCAATTTTACAAAATCCGTATTTTTATATTTTCGAAATTCTTTTTACATGTTTTAAAGGACAAAACCAGGAACTTTTGAGCCAAAGAGAACTGTGGTCAAAAAAATGCCACAGAGTAAGGATTTTTTTAATATTGAATTTTGGAAAAATCGATACTTTTACCTATTTTTTATGTCAATTTTATATGGATTTTTGATAAAGTGCCCAGTGTTGCAAATGAGTGATAAAAAAAACTATCAATTAATTATCTCAGCACCAAAAACATCCGAGAATATAGCGAGCATCACTATAGCTTGTGATATCTCTTCCTGTGTCTCGTGATTCCCAGCGATGGCATTCTCTCTCCATCACTCCATCCTATTTCCTCGACTGCGCTCCCACCGCTGAGTCTCTCAATCTATCCGGAAACTGCAATGAGAGAACGCGAGATGGCGATTAGGAGCCGACCACGCATGACGTCCCGTTAAACTGCGTTTGCGAAATTGGGTTTGTGGCGGCTTTTGTGGTTAAACGCGGTTGCGGTACGATGATCGTGGAAGCGGGAATGAGAGTGAAAAGGAAATAGTCAATCGCGAGTGTGTAAACACGAAAACGTGTTCGGCTATGTTCGGCGCTGAGAGTTTCAATAAGGAGAGAAGAGCAGTTGTATTTGAAGTATGAATGTATTTTGTATGATATTTTGATATTTTAACAACCCTCCCGTTTGGTTGGTTGCACACACACACATAATTTGATATTTTAACAACCCTGAAAGTGCCTCATTTTCAAAAGTTCAATTTCAGCGAAATATTCCCAATTTTTTTAATATTAAAAATATGCACAATAAGTGACCATTTCTAAAAATATGTTTTTTTAAAGTTAAGCATTTTTTTATAAAATTGTCTAAGAAACAATGAAGATTGGACCTCTGGTTGCTGAGTAATTGAAGTTTTATAAGTCTAACCCAAACAACGCTTCAATTTCTAATGCCGATGTCTCAGCAACTAATAGTCCGATTTTCAATGTTAAAAAAAGAAACATTCGTTAAATTTTCGATCTTTTCGAAAACAATATTAAAAAAAAAAATTAAGACAAATATTGTTTTCAAAATGATCGGGAAATTCCACGATAAACTATTGATTCAATAAAAATTCTTGTGGAACAATCTCGTCAATATTTGTCTTCTAACAGTCTGTACTCAGGCTGCTGCTGGCCGATGCAAACTTTTGTGCATTTGCAATCTCAATTCCTCGGCGCAAGCAAGGCAACTAGGTGTGAGTGTTGCTGCAGTTCTATGTAACGCTCAGCTCTTCACGCGACAGCCAACAGCATCAACATTTCCACCCTATCCTACGCCAATATTTTCCATCTTGCGAAGTCTTTCGGTCCGGTAAAACCAGCGTCTTTAACTGAAAAACTAACTTAATCCACTTATGTGGTTGGAGCCTTCCTCACAACAATGGCTGTACACAAGTTTCATCTATTTTTTAGATCCGGCTTCCAAAAAGTACATCGATATCACTTAAGTGGCCATATCTCGCGACAGGGTTGCCAGATCTTCAATGTTTTTGACTCATTGGAAAGGTCTTTTGATAACCTAACCAACAATAGGTCGGATTGTGGATCCGGACATAGTTTACATACATTTAAGTGAGATCCGGCTTCAAAAAAGTACATCAATATCACTTAAGTGGCCATATCTCGAGACAGGGTTGCCAGATCTTCAATGTTTTGCACTGGTTGGAAAGGTCTTTTGATAACCTAACCAACGTCGGGTCGGATAGTGAAGCCGGACATAGTTTACATACATTTAAGTGAGATCCGGCTTCAAAAAAGTACATCAATATCACTTAAGTAGCCATATCTCGAGACAGGGTTGCCAGATCTTCAATGTTTTTGACTCGTTGGAAAGGTCTTTTGATAACCTAACCAACGATGGGTCGGATGGTGGATCCGGACATAGTTTACATACATTTAAGTGAGATCCGGCTTCAAAAAAGTACATCAATATCACTTAAGTGGCCATATCTCGAGACAGGGTTGCCAGATCTTCAATGTTTTGGGCTCGTTGGAAAGGTCTTTTGATAACCTAACCAACGTTGGGTCGGATGATGGATCCGGACATAGTTTACAAACATTTAAGTGAGATCCGGCTTCAAAAAAGTACATCAATATCACTTAAGGGGCCATATCTCGAGACAGGGTTGCCAGATCTTCAATGTTTTGGGCTCATTGGAAAGGTCTTTTGATAAGTTAACCAACAATAGGTCGGATGGTGCATCCGGACATAGTTTGCATACATTTAAGTGAGATCCGGCTTCAAAAAAGTACATCAATATCACTTAAGGGGCCATATCTCGAGACAGGGTTGCCAGATCTTCAATGTTTTTGACTCATTGGAAAGGTCTTTTGATAACCTAACCAACAATAGGTCGGATGGTGGATCCGGACATAGTTTACATACATTTAAGTGAGATCCGGCTTCAAAAAAGTACATCAATATCACTTAAGTGGCCATATCTCGAGACAGGGTTGCCAGATCTTCAATGTTTTTGACTCGTTGGAAAGGTCTTTTGATAACCTAACCAACGATGGGTCGGATGGTGGATCCGTACATAGTTTACATACATTTAAGTGAGATCCGGCTTCAAAAAAGTACATCAATATCACTTAAGGGGCCATATCTCGAGACAGGGTTGCCAGATCTTCAATGTTTTTGACTCGTTGGAAAGGTCTTTTGATAACCTAACCAACGATGGGTCGGATGGTGGATCCGTACATAGTTTGCATACAGTTAATTGAGATCCAAATATATGTGAAAACAAATTTTTATACATAACTTTTGAACTACTTATCGAAACTTCAATCTGTATAAAACTCGATCTATGGGACCCTAAACCAAGTCGAATGCAACAAGTTCGGGTCAAATCGGTTCAGCCAGTGCCGAGAAACATGAGCTAGTTTGTTGGTCACATACATACATACACACACACATACACACACACATACACACACACATACACACACACATACACACAGACATTTGTTCAGTTTTCGATTCTGAGTCGATATGTATACATGAAGGTGGGTCTACGACGTTTTTATACAAAGTTCATTTTTAGAGCAGGATTATAGCCTTACCTCAGTGAGGAAGGCAAAAAAAGGACGAAGGGGTATTTTCCTTGCACCATGTCTACCCAATAAAATTTCCTCTCCTTCGTGGTCCAGATAGTATCGTAGATAAGAGTGACTTAATCCTATTGAAAGAAAATGTCGACAAAAATTTTATTAAATATCTTTATAATGTATGGATGGAAATTAAACATTTTTCAAATATTTGTAGTATAATGAATAGGGAAAGAAATTTAAAAAAAGTTCAAAAATCACCCCCATTGACGGCTTCACCATAAGTATACGTATTAAGGCTTGAGGTCAGGCCGGCGGGGCGATTTTTTCGCTTTTTTGTTTACGTTATTGTCGCTCTCAGCGCGAGCGGCGAATGCGACGAAAACTCTCTCGTTGCTGTGCCGTGCTGCCAGACTGTGTGTTTTACACTATAGGCAAGACACCAATTCAAAACAGGTGCTTATTGTTGGTATCAAGAAGCAAATTATACTAATTTGGGGTCGCTGAACTCGAATATGACCTCAAAAATAATCTAGAGTACACAGGGAATGTGTAATCCAAGATGGCGTCCAATATGGCGGTAGTAGAATATTGGAAATGTTTATACAGAAGTTTATTAAGCAATCAGCATCTCAAATTTAACTAATTTCGGGTCGCTAAACTCAAATATGACCTCCAAAATACTCCAAATTACACAGGGAATGTGTAATCCAAGATGGCGTCCAATATGGCGGTAGTAGAATATTGGAAATGTTTATACAGAAGTTTAGCAAGCAATCAGCATCTCAAATTTAACTAATTTGGGGTCGATGAGCTCGAATATGGCCTCAAAAATACTTCAAAGTACACAGGGAATGTGTAATCCAAGATGGCGTCCAATATGGCGGTAGTAGAATATTGGAAATGTTTATACAGAAGATTAGCAAGCAATCAGCATCTCAAGTTTAACTAATTTGGGGTCGCTAAACTCAAATATGACCTCAAAAATACTCCAAAGTACACAGGGAATGTGTAATCCAAGATGGCGTCGTTCTGTGTGCTTTGGGGTATTTTTGAAGTCATATTTGAGTATAGCAACCTCAAATTAGTTGAGCTGGTGATTACCTGTTATATTCCCGAATAATTTATTTCAATATAACATTAGATTTGTTTTTTCTTGAATAATAATAAATTTATTATATTTTTATATTTTTATATTTTTATATTTTTATATTTTTATATATTTATATTTTTATATTTTTATATTTTTATATTTTTATATTTTTATATTTTTATATTTTTATATTTTTATATCTTTATATTTTTATATTTTTATATTTTTATATTTTTATATTTTTATATTTTTATATTTTTATATTTTTATATTTTTATATTTTTATATTTTATATTTTTATATTTTTATATTTTTATATTTTTATATTTTTATATTTTTATATTTTTATATTTTTATATTTTTATATTTTTATATTTTTATATTTTTATATTTTTATATTTTTATATTTTTATATTTTTATATTTTTATATTTTTTTTTCTATTTTTTATATTTTTATATTTTCATGTTTTTATATTTTTATATTTTTATATTTTTATATTTTGATATTTTTATATTTTTATATTTTTATATTTTTATATTTTTATATTTTTATATTTTTATATTTTTATATTTTTATATTTTTATATTTTTATATTTTTATATTTTATATTTTTATATTTTTATATTTTTATATTTTTATATTTTTATATTTTTATATTTTATATTTTTATATTTTTATATTTTTATTTTATATTTTTATATTTTTATATTTTTATATTTTTATATCTTTATATTTTTATATTTTTATATTTTTATATTTTTATATTTTTATATTTCTATATTTTTGTATTTTTGTATTTTTGTATTTTTGTATTTTTGTATTTTTATATTTTTATATTTTTATATTTTAATATTTTAATATTTTAATATTTTAATATTTTTATATTTTTATATTTTTATATTTTTATATTTTTATATTTTTATATTCTTATATTTTCATATTTTTATATTTTTATATTTTTATATTTTTATATTTTTATATTTTTATATTTTTATATTTTTATATTTTTATATTTTTATATTTTTATATTTTTATATTTTATATTTTTATATTTTTATTATATTTTTATATTTTTATATTTTTATATTTTATATTTTTATATTTTATATTTTTATATTTTTATATTTTTATATTTTTATATTTTATATTTTTATATTTTTATATTTTTATATTTTTATATTTTAATATTTTAATATTTTAATATTTTTATATTTTAATATTTTAATATTTTTATATTTTTATATTTTTATATTTTTATATTTTTATATTTTTATATTTTTATATTTTTATATTTTTATATTTTATATTTTTATTTTTATATTTTTATATTTTTATATTTTTATATTTTATATTTTTATATTTTTATATTTTATAATATTTTTATATTTTTATATTTTTATATTTTATTTATATTTTATATTTTTGTATTTTTGTATTTTTGTATTTTTGTATTTTTGTATTTTTGTATTTTTGTATTTTTGTATTTTTGTTTTTGTATTTTTGTATTTTTGTATTTTTGTATTTTTGTATTTTTGTATTTTTGTATTTTTGTATTTTGTATTTTTGTATTTTTGTATTTTTGTATTTTTGTATTTTTGTATTTTGTATTTTTGTATTTTGTATTTTTGTATTTTTGTATTTTGTATTTTTGTATTTTGTATTTTTGTATTTTTGTATTTTTGTATTTTTGTATTTTTGTATTTTTGTATTTTGTATTTTTGTATTTTTGTATTTTTGTATTTTGTATTTTTGTATTTTGTATTTTTGTATTTTTGTATTTTGTATTTTGTATTTTTGTATTTTTGTATTTTTGTATTTTTGTATTTTTGTATTTTTGTATTTTTGTATTTTTGTATTTTTGTATTTTTGTATTTTTGTATTTTTGTATTTTTGTATTTTTGTATTTTTGTATTTTTGTATTTTTGTATTTTTGTATTTTTGTATTTTTGTATTTTTGTATTTTTGTATTTTTGTATTTTTGGGAATCCCGATATGATCTGAGGTCAAAAACTACCGACCCCTACTTTGTTACGACGGTAGACCCATGGGCCGTAACTCCCGGGACTCTACAGAGGATCCAGATCATCATCACGTATCAGTAGGCAAGTCACTGAACCTCCATGAGGCTATCCAGATATGATCTGGGGTCAAAAACAACCGACCACTGCCTTGTTACGACTGTAGATCCATGGGCCGTAACTCACTAGACTCTATAGAAGACCCAGAACATCACCACGTATCGGTAGACAAGTCTATGAACCTCCCTGAAGATATCCGGATATGATTCTGAGGTCAACAACCACCGACCTCTGCCTTGTTACGACGGTAGATCCATGGGCCGTAACTCCCGGGACTCTACAGCAGACCCAGAACATCACCTCGTATCGGTAGACAAGTCCCTGAACCTCCCTAAAGATATCCGGATATGATCTGAGGTCAAAAACTACCCACCTCCGCCTTGTTACGACGGCAGATCCATGGGCCATAACTCCCGGGACTCTACAGAAGACCCAGAACATCACCACGTATCGGTAGACAAGTCCCTGAGTCTCCCTGAAGATATCCGAATATGATCTGAGGTCAAAAACTACCGATCTCTGCCTTGTTACGACCGTTGACCCATGGGCCGTAAATGCCGGGACTCTACAGAGGACCCAGATCATCATTACGTATCAGTAGATAAGTCCCTGAACCTCCCTGAGGCTATCCGGATATGACGTGACCAACCACCTTTACCTTGTTACAATGGTAGATCCATGGGCCGTAACTCCCGGGACTCTACAGAAGACCCAGAACATCACCACGTATCGGTAGACAAGTCCCTGAACCTCCCTGAAGATAGCCGGATATGATCTCAGGTCAAAAACCACCGACCTCTGCCTTGTTACGACGGTAGATCCATGGGCCGTAACTCCCTAGACTCTATAGAAGACCCAGAACATCACCACGTATCGTTAGACAAGTCCCTGAACCTCCCTGAAGATATCCGGATATGATCTGGGGTCAAAAACCACCGACCTCTGCCTTGTTACGACGGTAGATCCATGGGCCATAACTCCCGGGACTTTACAGAAGACCCAGAACATCACTACGTATCGGTAGACAAGTCCCTGAACCTCCCTGAAGATATCCGGATATGATCTGAGGTCAAAAACTACCGACCTCTACTTTGTTACGACGGTAGACCCATGGGCCGTAACTCCCGGGACTCTACAGAGGATCCAGATCATCATCACGTATCAGTAGGCAAGTCCCTGAACCTCCATGAGGCAATCCAGATATGATCTGGGGTCAAAACCACCGACCACTGCCTTGTTACAACGGTAGATCCATGGGCCGTAACTCCCTAGACTCTATAGAAGACCCAGAACATCACCACGTATCGGTAGACAAGTCCGTGAACCTCCCTGAAGATATCCGGATATGATTCTGAGGTCAACAACCACCGACCTCTGCCTTGTTACGACGGTAGATCCATGGGCCGTACCTCCCAGGAATCTAAAGAAGACCACGTATCCACGTATCGGTAGACAAGTCCCTGAACCTCCCTGAAGATATTCGGATATGATCTGAGGTCAAAAACCACCGACCTCTGCCTTGTTACGATGGGCCGTAACTCCCGGGACTCTACAGAAGACCCAGAACATCACCACGTATCGGTAGACAAGTCCGTGAACCTCCCTGAAGATATCCGGATATGATCTGAGGTCAACAACCACCGACCTCTGCCTTGTTACGACGGTAGATCCATGGCCGTAACTCCCGGGACTCTACAGAAGACCCAGAACAATACCTCGTATCGGTAGACAAGTCCCTGAACCTCCCTGAAGATATCCGGATATGATCTGAGGTCAAAAACTACCCACCTCCGCCTTGTTACGACGGCAGATCCATGGGCCGTAACTCCCGGGACTCTACAGAAGACCCAGAACATCACCACGTATCGGTAGACAAGTCCCTGAGTCTCCCTGAAGATATCCGGATATGATCTTTGTTACGACGGTAGATCCATGGGCCGTAACTCCCGGGACTCTACAGAAGACCCAGAACATCACCACGTATCGGTTGACAAGTCCCTGAACCTCCCTGAGGCTATCCGTATATGACGTGAGGTCAGGAACCAACCACCTCTATCTTGTTACGACGGTAGATCCTTGGGCCGTAACTTCCGGAAGTTCTTGGAGAACTTCAAACATCTCTACAGGAACAATAGAGTATCTTTGGATGACCTAAAACATCACTACATACAAATTTCCCCGAGACACCCTGAAGCTACGCAAGCATGACCTCTAAGTCGAAAATACCTCATACTAGTAGATGTCCGAAGGTTTGATGATAAAATATTTTTCAACAATCAACATACCATGATCACAAAACCCTTAGTCGACATAAAAAGAAATCGACATAACTGACCACCGACATGTTATTTGTCGACTTTCCCCAATAAATAGTTTCACCAAATATTATGCTCAAAATCAAAAATATTGTACCATAAACTTTTACGAAGAAATACAAGAAATTATTCTGGCATCACTGTAACCGGACCCAACAACAGAAAAGCGGGAGAGAGCGTGAGAGTGCAAAAAAACACGTGGAAATATTTGCTTTCAATTTTTTTTTCGGAAATCGCCAAATATGCAAATATTTGTTAGGCAAACTATGACTTTCTATACACCAAATTGTAGGGAATTATCTCGACTACAACCTAATAAAATATCATGCCTAAATTTGTGTTTTATAAGTACAAAATATTCATGCGAATTCGACATACTACCAAAATATGCCACTAAATAGCCAATATTTTACGTAAAACTCAATGAATCATGTTCAAATTTTACCCAGAGATGCTTTGGGATGTTGTCCACATATGTTAAAGACGGTTTTTTGAAAAACATCTTAGAATTCGAGAAATAAATATTCTCCCAAAAAATTTGGATTTGCTGCCCGATAGCCTTAACGTAGCGTGTTTAAGTAGGTATGTATATACAAACACAAGACCACCACCTAAACCACGTCCCATCGTTCTTCCACTCACACAAACTTACATTCACCCTCGGAGTTTTCTATTCAATATTTATAATTCTATTTCATGCTTTTCTATTTTCACTCATATTTAATGCTCTCCTCCCTTCTGCCAAACGTGGAGCAAGCAAAGCATCTTCTTCTTAATTTTCATCGCGTTTTTCATCACAATTTCCCTCGTTCTTCGTCGTCGTTGTCGTCGTTGTCGTCTTGGGGAAGGAAAAAAAATGAGGAAAAACCCATGAAAAGCAGCCATCCAGAATGCACGTCCACCCTGGAAGTTTCCTTTCTTTTTTTTCTTTCAGCAAAAAAAGAGACCACGAGAAAGGAACAAGTCGCAGCTGTACTGCGATGTGGCAGCTATAAAGTGAGGAAAATTTATAGCAAAACAAAGAGGAAACCTCTAGTAAGAAAAAGGAGCAAACAGACTTAAAGCTTGAGGACGAAAAAATAGTTACCAATTCAAACGTGTTCAAAGATGGCAGTCGACTGCTTTGAAGAGGTTTTTTTTGAAATGTTTTGATTTTTCATTTAAAATTTGCTATGAAAATTTCACAATAAATACAATTTCTTAAATCTTGAATTTTTAGAAAACATATTTATTTCAATAAATTTGTTTGCAATGTTTTCAACCGTTTCTTTAGATGAAACGTTAAATGAAGTTATAAAATATCTCACAAATTGTACCAATTCACCTTTCATTAGCTCACTGTGCTGAAGAAGGGAGCATCCCGCAATAAAGGACGACAGAATCAAAATAAAACAACAAAAGTGCAACACCGTCCTCGTCGTCGAACACAGAAAAGAAAAGCTCCCCAAGTGAAAAGGTTGCTACTTGTGTGCATCCCCCTTGACCCCCTTTCGATTTATGTGCACTAGCTTGCCTATGTACAGCCCCGCAAGTGTGCATCTGTCTGTCACTATATCTGTACCTATGTACAAAAATGCACCCGGGTTGTATTTCCACCACGTTTCTCAAATTTTCTGCGCACGTACGAAAATCAACTTTTCCAAGACCCACACGCCACCGAAGGGGGGAAGAAAGCGTTACCCGAGTAGCATTATCAGCATCAGCAGCAGCAGGAGATGGAAAGAGCTTTTCCGGGGGAAAATGTGTAAGACAAGCAAAACAACCATCTTCCTCCCAGAGATATACGCGAGTCCTTCCACCGGTGCCTGAAGATGCTGTTGTGTGCAGTATTTGACATTGAAGCAAGGAGACTCGTTTTGACTGCAACGAGGAGCATCCTCCCCAAATTGGAGCGTCACATTTTGATCCTTCAAGGATAAAAGTGCTGGGGAGAATAGATTTTCCGCAGTCATCATAAAGAAACGTTCACAATTTGATCAAGCGTTGAAATTAAAAAGTTTTAAAATGTGTTGACATATTAAAAAAATAATTATGATGAAAACCGATAACTAAATAAATGTACATCAAATTTACCGTACTTAAATTTAAGTAGTTTTAGATTTTTATTCTGATCGAAAAAAAAAAACATTAAATAATAAATCTGGAGTTCCTATCCATCATGCATTTCCTATGCTGATAGGACATTTTGAAAAAGAAAGTGAGATCTAAATACTCAAGTTTCATATAACATTCTAAAATATTTGAAGTTAGAAATTATTAATTATTTTTTCTTTTGTCTTAACCAGCGAAGGAAGAATCTTCATCAAAAAAATCTCATATCGAAACATATTTTTTTTAAGTTATTCCATTTCTAGCCTTAAACGACTTTCATAATTTTGAAAAAAGTGTTCAAAGAAATTTAGATTTGTCCTACATTTGTTAGGAGAGGATATATAAACCAAAAGGTAATGAATTTTCACAGTGGCGTTAAATTTAAACTCTCTCATTTTTGTAGATTTTTTTATTGTGAAATATTAGTATATGTTTTCCAGTACAAACTGTTCAGGATTGTTATTGGGTTAGTGAATTTTCACCATTGTTGATGGCGTAAAATTGGTAAAATATTGAAAAATCCCTGAAATTTCGAAAAATTAATAAATTCTCTCAAATTAATGTTGAAATGACAACATAAAACAATATTTCAACAACAAAACTATTTATATGAATTCACTTGTCAGCAAAACATACGCTAAGATAAAATTGATGCTAAAATTGAAAAATATTTGCAACAACCTAAATTATGTAAATAAAAATCAGTAAAAAAAGCTCATTCTCGGAATCATACAGTTATTCTTATTTAAAACAGCCTCAATTTTTGTTCAAGATGGACTGAAAAAAATCAAATTATTCGCTCTACAGCATTGCCTTGGCGTTCTCGATTGCGAGATTCCTACTCGAAACTTAGTGTCCGAAGGCTTGATGGTTGAGGCAATTGCAAACCTTTTTTCACACCTAAGCTTCCATCCACCCCGGGATTTGAACTGGCGACCTTTGCATTGTCAGTCCAACTGCCTACCAGCTACTCTACCGAGGCAGGACCCAAGGAGACGACTCCTACACCTGTACTGAGCTAACGACCTAACCCGTTTGGTTAGACCGGGGCCAACAATTACTTCCCCATCCGACGGAAGGCGTGGTCAGACAAATCTCGTCTCGAAAAATGCCACCGGGACCGTCTGGGATCGAACCCAAGCCGACTGGGTGAGAGGCAACCACGCTTACCCCAACACCACGGGTCCCGGCACTGTATTTTTTTTTACTGAACAAGTATTTATTAAACGAGTTGTTTAATGTTTTAAGGATCAATCAAGTCAAACAGTAACATTCAGATGATTTTATCGTTTCTCTCTTTAAATCAAAATTACATTGACCGGAGGAGGAAACAATTAAACAAAATTCCATTGGAATAAAGCAAGCATTGTGAACAAAGATTTAGAGTTTATCAACTTTTCTTAAATCACCTTATAAATCACATATTTCATAGCCTATCTAATCTAATCTAATCTAATTAGACCCTATCGCAGCCTATCTTTAGAAGGGATCCTGGAGAGTGCCTTAGGACAGATGACGCCTAGCACTCTTCCTGTCATTTATTAACATTTGTAGTACGCCATTGCATCGGAATGCATTGAAACATCACAAGCGTTAAAGCGGCCAGGCCTACTGCGTAAAGCCGTATCGCAGAGATGATTCGTAATTGGGTTGAGTTTGAGCACTGAGTGTTCGAACAACAACACAATTCTGAATCGACAGGGGAGGAAGAAGCGTGGGGACACACCACCATACGCTCCGAGATTTTGGTTGTATTCGTTGGGAGCACCATGCTAAGAAGGTTTGGTACTCCGGGACCCTCTGGGATGGGACATTGTATTTCCACGAATGCCCTGGACATTATTTGCCGTGGTTATAGCACCACAACTCGCTCTCTGTAACAGTATTCCTAATTCCAGTCCAAGTACACCAAGTCGTCATGGCCTAGTGGTTAGCATTTTTGCTTACAAATCCAAAGGACGGGGGATCGAACCTCGTCTTGAGTGACTTTGATTTTTCGTTCATATTCATCATATCAAACACCGTAACCAGTCAGCCACGGTCGCTCCTTAAAAAAATCACATATTTCATAGCCTATACTTAAAATTTTGCCACCATTTTATATCAAAGCGACGTCGTCGTGCTATCTTGTCGCACCCGCCATTTTGTCGTTCCGAGAAAAACGCGTTTTAATGTTTGACCTTGAATATACAAAAAGGAGAGCACGCAATGTAAACAATAACAAACACGTTTTGTTTGGCTGACCATTCTGTGCATTGTACCGAAGTTTGGTTGAAGTTGGTTACTGGAGTCCCGAGTTATAATTACAAATCGACGTCGTCGTGCTATCATGTCGCAACCGCCATTTTGACGTTCCGAGAAAAACGCCTTTTAATGTTTGACCTTGAATATTCAAAAACGAGAGCACGCAATGTAAACAATAACAAACACTTTTGTTTGGCTCACCATTCTGTGCATTGTCCCAAAGTTTGGTTGAAGTTGGTTGCTGGAGTCCCGAGTTATAATTACAAATGTTCACGGTAGTCTAGCTTGTACGTGCGACAAACGCATCCTGACTTTCCTGGCCTGAAATCCCTTTGGCCTTTTGTCGCACTTACATCAATATTCATGGAGTGACAAGATAGCACGACAAGATTGAAACTACTTTCATATGTAAAGTGACAAAAATGCACGGAGTTTTTTCGGTTTTTGTTGAATATCTCAGGATTAAAATCGAATTTTGGGGATCTGTGAAGGTCAAAAGGTGAGGCATTGTGGGCTGCACAAAATGGCGTTCTTAACTCAATTTAGCCCAAAATGCACGTACGACAAGTTAGCACGATGGCGACGAAATGTTTACGGTAGTCTAGCTTGTACGTGCGACAAACGCATCCTGACTTTCCTGGCCTGAAATCCCTTTGGTCTTTTGTCGCACTTACATCGATTTTCATGGAGTGACAAGATAGCACAACAAGATTGATTGATTGTTATCCGAGCATTCGTTGGTGAAGGTTGTCTGAATCAACATGACTCGTCGCGTCCCGGCGCAAAACGCCGGCAATATTGCCCTACCTGCGGCTCAAGCAGGCAAAAAAGTGGGAATTTCCAAAAGGAAGGTTGAGGCCTCAACTGATGGCCAAAAACCGGGGATTTCCAAAAGGAAGGTGCTTTTGGAAGTGACATCGAACAGCAAAAAGACGAAAAAGAGCGACGGTACTGTACCGATGGATGAGGAGGAGGAGAACTCTTCATCGCACGAGGAGCAGCTTTTGAAGAACAACAAGTTTGCTGGACTGCCTGACGAGGACCAGGTAGCGGAAGCAAAGGAGAATGAAGTGAAACAGCGAAAGGAGAAACTGCCTCCTTTTTATGTGAGGCAATCAGCAGCAACGATCGACTTTCGTGCGGGGCTGGTTGAACTCATCAAGTCTGGGAAAGTCCTAGGCAACATTCGTCTGTGTCAGGACGGATTTAAGGTGCTGGTGCAATCCAGGCAGCACTATCAACTGGTCAAGGATTACTTGACCGAAAACGAGGCGGAGTACTTTACCCATGATGTCGTCATGGATAAGCCGTACAAAATCGTCGTCAGAGGTCTGTACGACATGCCAGTGGAGGAATTAGCTGCCGAGCTAAAAGTTTTGAAACTGGATGTGTTGGCCGTGCACAAAATGAGCCGACGCAACAAAGACATCAAGTACCGTGACCAGCTCTACCTGCTGCATTTGGCTAAGGGATCGACGACGCTTCCTGAGCTGAAGGCAATCCGAGCGGTTTTCAACATTATCGTGTCGTGGGAGCGATACCGACCAGTGCATCGTGACGTCACACAATGCTTCAACTGCCTGGGCTTCGGGCACGGAGGTAAGAACTGCCACCTAAAGCGTCGTTGCGCCAAATGTGGTACCGATGCGCACATCACATCCCAGTGCATCACAGATTCGCTGGTGAAGTGCCTCAACTGCAACGGTGAGCACTCGTCAACCGACCGAAAGTGCCCCAAGAGAGCTGAGTTCGTGAAAATTCGGCAGCAAGCATCGACGAAGAATCAGCCTCAGCGTCGTAGAACTCCTCCAGCCCTGGTGGAGCAAAATTTCCACCTCTTCAACCGCGACGCCAGGTCCCGAACTTGGCACCGTTGCCGTTGGATCCCAGGAAGAGAGCTGAGATGAATCATCCACGGCCGGGTTCCAGCCAGGAGCCGAGACCGCCACCACCGGGCTTCAGCCAGGAGCCAAGACCAACCCAAGAACCAGCAGTTGAGGAAAATGGTAATGATCTTTACACCTCAACCGAACTCCTCAATATTTTCAAACAGATGTCCGCTGCACTGCGTGGATGCAAAACCAAGACCCAGCAGATTGAAGTGCTGACCTCGTTCGTCATCCAGTATGGATCGTAGGTCCCTCAAGCTGCTGAATTGGAACGCTTGCTCCATTAGGAGGAAGAATTTAGAGCTGGTGGATTTTCTTCGCGAGAAGGAGATCGACGTAGCTGCCATCACGGAAACTCATCTGAAGCCCGGTGAAAAAGTTTATCTGCAAAACTACAAGATCGCGACGCAGCTCGATAGGACCACCTCTGGAGGAGGAGGTGTGCTTGTCGCTGTTCATCGTGATCTCAAGCCACGCCGGCTGCCACACTTCAAGCTGGACATCATCGAGGCCGTTGGGGTGGAAATTCCCACTTCGGTTGGCCCAGTACTCTTCATTGCTGCATACTGCCCACGTCAGGTGAATTCCAGAGATGGTTCAGCAGCAAAACTGAAGAGCGATATCCAGAAGCTGACACGGCGGAGCGCAAAGTACATCATCGCTGGTGACCTCAACGCGAAGCATGAAGTTTGGGGCAACAGCAGGAGGAATCGGAACGGAGTGATTCTGCACAACGATCTGCAAAACGGATACTACAACGTTGTGAGTCCGGATCGTCCAACGAGGGTGGCTCGGTCTGGGAATCACTCAATCATCGACTTCTTCATTACCAATATGGCTGAGAACGTGGCTCATCCTGAGGTGTTTGAAGAGTTGAGTTCTGATCACTATCCGGTGGTTGTGGAGGTTGGAGCTTCCGTTACTCCGCAGCGGCAACCAACCCGGAAAGATTACCACAACGTTGACTGGCAGCAGTTTCAGCAAGTGGTCGACAGCAACATCGACTATGATCAACACCCGGAAACTTCTGCCGATATTGATCGTTCGCTGGAGGTGATCCAGCAGGCTATCAACCAAGCAGAGGCTGCCAACGTTCGGGAGGTTCCTGTTAATTTTAAGGTAACTGATATTGACGTAGATACTAAACACTTGATTAGACTTAGGAATGTTTATAGGAGACAATATCAACGGACTGGGGACTATGACAAAAGATTTCAGTGAACAATTTGAACAAAATCATACAAGACCGACTTGACAATATCAGAAATCAAGAATTTTCAAAACATGTAAGCCAGCTTGGGAATTATTCAAAACCATTTTGGAAACTTTCAAAAGTTCTTAAAAACAAACCAAAGCCTATTCCTCCTCTTATTGTTGAGGATTCTCCTTTGATTACATCCGAGGAAAAGGCAAATGCACTTGGGCTTCATTTTGTTAGTTCACATAATCTTGGCGCTTCCATGACCAGCCGTAAAGAAACATCAGTTGCCAATAGTATTTCAACAATTAATAACTCTACCTTTGAATTTCCTGCAGATTCCCATGTTTCTGGTGAGGAAGTCAAAGTTGCAGTTAAACAAATGAAAAATATGAAAGCTCCAGGCTTTGATAACATTTTTAATCTAGTGTTGAAAAAACAGAGTGATCAGTTCTTTCAACATCTAGCCAATATTTTCAATAAATGTTTGCAACTTGGTTACTTCCCTACCAATTGGAAACTGGGCAAAGTCATACCAATTTTGAAGCCTCAAAAGATCCAACATCGCCAACAAGTTATCGTCCCATTAGTCTTTTGAGTAGTCTGTCCAAACTCTTTGAGAAGGTCATCTATTCAAGGCTTTTGGATTTTACCAACGATAATAATATAATTTTGAACGAGCAGTTTGGCTTCCGAAAGGGACATAATACTGCTCATCAGCTTACGAGAGTAACTAAAATCATCAAGCAGAACAAGCTTGAGTCTAAATCAACTGCTATGGCTTTGTTGGATGTTGAGAAGGCTTTTGACAATGTTTGGCATGATGGTTTGATACATAAACTGTATTTATACGGTTTTCCAATGTATCTTATCAAAATTATCCAGCACTATCTTTCGGAGAGATCGTTCAGGTTTTTCTGAATGGGATTGCTTCTGGATTATTCAACATTGATGCTGGGGTTCCCAAGGAAGTATTCTTGGCCCACTTCTGTACAATATTTTTACATCTGATTTGCCTACTCTTCCTGGTAATGGTGTGTTGTCACTTTTTGCTGATGACACTGCCGTTATTTATAAGGGTAAAATAACCAGATATTTAGTTGGCCGTCTTCAGAAGGGTCTTGACGTTCTTTCCGAATACTTTGGCGACTGGAAAATTCGCATAAATGCAGCCAAAACTCAAACCATCATTTTTCCACTTTCCAAATCGGCCCGATTTGTCCCAAAGGATGATGTTTTGATTAAAATGAATGATGTTTCGATACCCTGGTCAAAGGAAGTTGTCTATTTAGGTCTCATACTTGACTCGAAACTTTTGTTTCGACAGCATGTTGACAAAATATTGAACAAGTGCAGCATTCTCATCAGGTGCTTGTACCCTTTAATTAACAGAAAATCAAAGCTATCTTTGAAAAATAAGTTAGCAGTTTACAAACAAATAATTTACCCTGTTATTGAGTATGCAGTACCTGTTTGGGAGTGTTGCGCTAGAACTCATAAATTGAAGCTCCAGCGTGTCCAAAACAAGGTACTCAAAATGGTTTTGAATGTTCCTGGCTGGACAAGATCAAGTGAGGTTCATGAATTAGCAGAAGTAAAAATGTTGGATCAGAAGATTCAAGAAAAATGTTTGAAATTCAGGGAAAAATGTGCTATATCTGAATACCCCTTGATTCAAGGATTGGTTTAGTTTATGGTAAGATTAAGTTAGTTTTAGGTTAGGTTATGTTTTCTTAACATTTTTTTCCTCATTGTACCTAGTGTTACAAAAATGATAAATCATATACTTTTAAAGTTATAAAAATGAACAGTGTTTAAATCACGAAAAGCAAACTAAAGCTGAAGAGCCACAGCTGACCACTTATTATGTAAACTAAATGTAATTATTATAAGAAAGATTCAATAAAGTATATTTAATTCAAAAAAAAAATACAACAAGATTGAAACTACTTTTACATGTAAAGTGACAAAAATGCACGGAGTTTTTTCGGTTTTTGTTGAATATCTCAGGATTGAAATCGAATTTTGGGGATCTGTGAAGGTCAAAAGGTAAAGCATTGTGAGCTGCACAAAATGGCGTTCTTAACTCAATTTGGCCCAAAATGCACGTACGACAAGTTAGCACGATGGCGACGAAAGGTTGAATTTTAATTAATTTTCTTCATAATATTGTTTTTGATTTTTAAATCATGCCTTTAAGATTTTTTAACTAAATTAAATATTTAGTTTGTGGTGCCCATGTGAATTTCAAATTTTCAGTATGAAAACTCATTGGAACTTATCATTTCTTTTATGTTTCTGCCGAAAGATAGCAAAATATCTATGTCTTTTTATTTTTTTTTGTTTGCAGATGTGATTTAAAATAAAATATTGAAGATTTCGTTACCTGCTTGTATTTTTTGCCACTTGATTCTTAATGACATTCTTGAAATGAAGAGAAATCAATTTAAAAAAAATTTCGTCGAAACAAATTTTCGAAGCCTATTCAAGTGTGACGTAAGTAAGTTCCTTCAACTGTTAAATAAATATCAATTTCGGAGGACAACGCCATGTGTTTTTCATAGCGAGAAGTCGGATCAAATTAATTTTCCTTCCGAATAGAATTCCAAGAATCTATTTCAGTCTTGTGGATTCAGCTTGCATTTCAAAGTCGAGTGGAATATAAGTGGTTATAAAATCAACACACTTCCTGCGACATCCTACATGAGCTATATGCGGAAGGGAGAGTATAGTACAGGTGCTTCTCGTAATGTCAATCAAACGTCTTATGTCAGGTAAATCTAGCAAATGAAATCCAAATCCAGCCAGCGATGCATGCATTCATGCATTGATAAGAGTGTTCTGCGCTGGCCGGATTGGACCTTCTCCTGTGATGTGCGGACGCCCTCGAGCAACTCCACTCTTGATGGAACCACCACATATGAAAACCCAGGTGGAACCTCGCTCTTTTCTGCCCCAATGCACCTCAGGTATGCGAATGCATAAGCAAACACATCCTCCTCCTTGCACTTGCATCCCGCAGTTTCGGGTTGCCTGCCATCGGGAAGGACGGAACCGGGTTGGGATTCCGAGAGCCCCGGCTGCTGCTGTAATATTAATACATTTAAATTCAGTTTGCTACGCCACCACCATCAGCAGCATCGGTTACTCGGGCTTTTGCCAGGAATCGGAAAAGGGAATTCCGTGCACACAGCGCACACGACCTATATGCTAGAACCCGGTATTGCTTTCAGGATCTCTTCGATGCAGCCGGCGAGAAATGGATCAGGAGAGTCTCGACGATGCTTTCAAGTCCTTGATAGCATACGTCGTGATGGTGGCGGTGGAACCATCTGGGACGCACATGAAGTTTGCCTTTGAAGAATTGTTTTCTCACAGACTGAATAATTCAACACCGGGACATGACGATGGAGAGGTATGCTGGACTTGCTCGTATAGACTTGCACCTTTGCAAGGCTGGTACGGTCTCCTAATGCAGTTCGCAGTACCATTAGTGGAAAGAGGATTGTAGAAATTTACTCGAACAAATAAACATCTCACTGATTAGTAATGTAAATCTATCGGATTGATCTGGAAAGTAGACAGCACCTGATCAATCACTGGCAAACGGCATTATGATATTGAGGATTTATGACATGATGTTCTTAATAATCACTTTATACAGTATAGCAAAAACGAAGGAGAAATGTCCCACAAGCTGTACAGGCTTGTTTTTGGGACTGTTTTACTATTATTTACAATAAGCTGATAGTTATTTATTCGTTGAATTTAGATACTTTTGAACAAAAAAATTCTCATAAAATGTCCAACTTTTTTTTGAAAAGCAAATAAAACAGATTGTACATAACTTGAAACAGAAATAAAATCATTTCTTTAATTTTTATTTATATGCATTTGCATACATTGTACATAGCATCGAATGTCGTGGGCAATATCTCAAGAAACGAAAATAGCTGGATTTGTAAATATAATTCAATCAATTAAATTTCAAACGACCTAATAGATTTCAGACCGAAGTGTCGGTTATCAAAAGTATGAGTATCTGTAGGGGCAGGGAGGCAGAATGGCCCATGGGGGCAGAATGGGCCACCCTTGGTTTTGGGCTTTATAATGGATTTAGACCAACTGTGAGGCAAGGGTCTTATAAAGGACGTCAAATAACATCACCACACCGAAAACCAAGTTTGAATTCATTGTATTTTTCGAATTTTGAGCAAAAATGTAAATTTATTGACAAAACCGACAAAAACGATTTTTCCAGGAGTTCTGAAAGAGCTCTTCAAGATAGCTACAGCATAGCAGTTTGGACCGCGGTAGGATAAAATTTTCTTCAAAACTTCTTCAGGAGTTTGGGAGAGTACTTGAAGAGAGTTTTAACCTACCGCGGTCCAAACTGCTATGCTGTAGCTATCTTGAAGAGCTCTTGTAGAACTCCTGGAAAAAATGTTACTTGGGCACGCAAATGTTGTTTATTTCGAGTTTCTTAAATAAGCTTTCTCGAAAGTTAGATTGTTTGAAAAAGATTGTTCAATGTTTATAATGTTACCAGGAGCTATTACGACGGTAATCAAACAACAACGGAACCTCAAATCAATTTAAAGGCTTGGTGGTGGAAGTGTTAAATTGAAATCCACTTGGGGGCAGAATGGACCACCATTTTCCTGCCTCATAAAAACAATCAAAAGTTATGAAATTTTGATTAAATGGATTATGTCGCTCCTGATAGGTTCACAAATCACGTTTATTGCAACACAAGTTGATTTATTAGTTGTTTTGATGCTTATTTGTAAAACTAAAAATAGTGTCTTATTTCAACATATTAAAACTATTTTCAAAAATGTTTGTTTTGGTAAGTGACTATTTTCATAAAAGTGGTCTAACTTCATGGAAACTATGTAAGAAAGGTCCCTTTAGTCATGTATTATCTCCTTTCGACGTTTTATTAGACAAAATGGCTTGTTTTCTAAGGTGGCCCATTTTGCCCCGCACCCCCGGAAAGTAGCCGAAAAAAACTTTTTTTTTAAGTTGCTCAAAAATAGTTTTCAGCTAAAAATGTTCATCAACCAAGTATACAACATTGAAGGGAACATCCCAAAGCATTAGCCTACTACACTGAATTCATAAATTTGCATGTTTTTATATGGTTTTTTGCGCATTTTACTTAGGCGGGCCATTCTGTATATGTAGTTTTGTATCTTTTAAAAATTAGAAGACCTGTTATAACATTCAGGTATTTGAAAAATCTTGAAAACTGTTTTCCACAGCTTTGTATCTAATAAGCTCAAACAGCAGTTTTCTTAAGAACACCCTGCTCACAAAGCATTTATTTTTATCGAGCAAGAATTTGCAAAATATTGAGGTTCCAGCTAAATAAAAAAATGTGACTACATAATCAATTATAATGTGATACTTCTAAATAATAGTAAGCAAACGATTTTAGAACAGAGGATTTAATTTAATTGTGTACATTTCGAATTAATATTATGCAATCATAAAAAAACCTAGCGTGACGTCACAGTCTCGCAAACGCCCCCTCCCCCCTTTGTCATATCTTGTCACACCTACGGTAACCCCCCCTACCCCCCTAAGAGCGTTCGTACATTATGGATGACGCCTATGACGATGATAGTACCATGGTAAGGTAAGGTGAAGGAGGTATTGGATTATTACAAACAAACTCACACTTTTTCGTGTTTGACAGTTTGCCAAACTCGCAAAAAAAGCAAAAAGTATGCAAACTGACGTTTCTGCAAACAAATCAGGATAATTTGTTCATAATAGTTAACGAGTTTCATATCACACCAATTTTCCTCGCAAACTTACTTTATAAATATCTTAGTGTACTCGATTTTGAGCTATATTTGCTCTACAAAAAAATATATTATGTTCAAAGGTTTTTCTCGTTTAGTTTTTTTCAATTTTTCTAGTTTTGGGTTATTACTTTATTTTAACATTCAATCTTTTGCCTATTTGCTGTTTTTCACAATTTCAAGTCCCTTTTTCATTTATTTTGGGTGTTTTTCATACTTAACCATATTACGATTTTTTAATAAGAGCAATTCCAGCTCAAATCAGGAATTTTTCTGGTACTTTTGTACCCGACCCTCTCCGATTTCAATGAAACTTTTCAGACATGTTATCCTAGGCCTATATAAGCCATTTTCGTGTATATGGAGCCAATAGTACTCGAAAATAACATTTGAGAAGGGCGTAAGGTATTTTTTTTTGTATTTTGCAATTTAAAAATTACTGTATCTCGAAGCCGTTGCATCGTATCAAAAAGTGGTCAAAGACAAACTTGTAGGAAATTGGACGGGCTTTCTGAAAAAAAATACACTGAAACAAAAATACACGCTACTTCTATGAGATTTTTTGATTTTAAAGTCTAAAACTTAAATTTAAAGGTGTTGTCACGATTTTTTTCGTTCAAATTTTTTGAGGAAATAGCCTAAGATGTTACCAAAAAACTGACAAAAAATGTAGGATGGTATGTCCCTCCTAAAAAAATACAAAAATCATTTACTGAAACTGTTTTTTTTTTTTTTGAAAAGTGGTCTAAACGTCAAAATTTTCAAAAACCCATAGTGGGAATCGATTCCTCAGACAATTTTACATAAAAGTCTCCATATTGACAATCCTTGGGAAGATACAGCGGTTTTAAAAATAAAAATGATGAAAAAATGGGTTTTTTGATGGTTTTTGGCAATTTCTATATGACAGACTTGGTTTTTCAGTCTCGTAAATATATAATTTCTCATTAGTTTGCCTTTCACAGCATTTCGATTGGATGTAAGGGCTTACAGATATTAGCTAAATTACATTGTTAATAACTGAAAAGGGAATATTTTTTCCAGTGTGGTAGAAACCTGGATAGTAAATTAGCTTACGTAAATATCAAAACGAGTCAAATCAAAAAGCTGTCCAGGCATACTAATGGGAAATTGGACGAGCTTTCCGGTAAAAATATTTACGAGACTGAAAAACCAAGTCTGTCATATAGAAATTGCCAAAAACCATCAAAAAACCCAATTTTTCATCATTTTTATTTTTAAAACCGCTGTATCTTCCCAAGGATTGGACATAGGACAATGGTCAATATGGAGACTTTTATGTAAAATTGTCTGGGGAATCGATTCCCACTATGGGTTTTTGAAAATTTTGACGTTTAGAGCACTTTTCAAAAAAACAGTTTTAGTTAATGATTTTTGTATTTTTTTAGAAGGGACATACCATCCTGCATTTTTCGTCAGTTTTTTGGTAACATCTTAGGCTATTTTCTCAAAAATTTTGAACGAAAAAAAAAATGGTGACAACACCTTTAAATTTAAGTTTTAGACTTAAAAATCGAAAAATCTCATAGAAGTAAAGTAAATCTTTCCCAGTTCCTGAGGGGAACACCCTTGAAGAGTATCGGGGCCGGCATTTACAAAGCGGATTCAGTGGCAGTTTCATTCTCAACTTAATGTTAACATGTTAAGGTTAATGTTAACATTCCATAGGTCGCCTCCCTAAGGTGTCGTGATAAGGTCCAGTTTGTGACGATACACTACCTTCCCTTTACTGAGCAATCGATTCCAGAAGGGAAAAGATCACCAGTTGTGTTGGTCCGAGCCGGGATTTGAACCCCGATCTACCGCTTACGAGACGGAAGCGTTACCACTGGGCTACGTGGCTCGGTCTCATAGAAGTGGCGTGTATTTTTGTTTCAGTGTATTTTTTCAGAAAGCCCGTCCGATTTCCTACAAGTTTGTCTTTGACCACTTTTTGATACGATGCAACGGCTTCGAGATACAGTAATTTTTAAATAGCAAAATACAAAAAAAATACCTTACGCCCTTTTCAAATGTTATTTTCGAGTACTATTGGCTCCATACACACGAAAATGGCTTATATAGACCTAGGATAACATGTCTAAAAAGTTTCATTCAAATCGGAGAGGGTCGGGTACAAAAGTACCAGGAAAATTCCTGATTTGAGCTGGAATTGCTCATAAATGGAATAAAAATAAGGTTGAGCTATATTTTCTTTAAAATGCCATTTAAATAACGGGTGTTGTCTAAAAATTTGGGAATAATAAAATAAAACCACATGGATGCTACAATTCAAAACAGTGTTCTACATTTAAGCGTAGAAAACAGAACTAAATAATTCTACTATTTCAGCACAGATTTTTATATTTAATTTCAAATTCACTAGTAATTACTATGTCAGATCCCAAACCGTAAAATACCAACGTTATTCTGAATGGTCTAGGCATAAAGTTAAATATATATTTGAAATTTCTGAAACAATTTATGAATTGATTGCTGTGTACTTTTTTTAACCTTTTGGAAGTCACGTGTTTTGGCGTTTCATACAAGTGCCCTTACAAAGTGTGTATAAAGTACACGTATGCGACAGCCGATGGGTTAACTAAATAATTTCTTTAATAATCAAAGGCTTCGGAAAAAATATTATTATCAGATTTCATAGGTGCTTTTTGCGATCCCTCATGAAGCTATAAAGATTACACAAACCACACTTTCATCCAGAGATTTATCCTCCTTCAAACCATAAACCATATATAAACCTTCAAACGAATATCTACCGGGAGGGGTAACTTTGAAATCGGCAAATTTATATTCCACACTCCAATAATCCAGCATAATACCTTTGGCCACCCATCGCGGCTGCAGCGCTTCGTTGGTCGGAACCTGCCCGGCACATTCCTGAAGCCAATCGCACTTGTAGGTACAGGAATAGAATCGAACTGAGGACAGAATGGCGGCGGTAGGACGAAGGATATTTTATTCGCCGTTCGATGTGTGGCATTTCAAACGCTTTTCCATCGTCATCGTTGGGGGCCATTTTCATGGAGGGAGAACGAACGGAATCGTGACCCGGGGTGACTAGCGCTGACCGGAAGCAATAGAAAGGGGAAAAGCAAAGAAGAGAAACGGGAAGAGAATGGAACCATAGAGAAAAGAAGGAAACCCGGATGAAAATCTCGGACGGGAAAATCAACACAAAATAAAGAAGAATTCTGCACTTTGCTTTTGTGAGTTCGGAAAACGGCCACGGGGGGAAATGCAATCTGTTTCACCTTCCATTCATGGCTGCTTAGGGTGACCATTTTGACCATGGATCCAAAAGATGTTGTGTTGTAAAACCCAGTAGATGTAACAAAAATTTCCTGTTTTTTGTTCTAATTCTCTCAGGTAACCCTACCGAGCCAACTCACTCTAGCTCTTTCTCAATCGCCATTAGTTCGTTAGCGATCGAATCATTTTTAACGAGCTCGATTCGATCGTTTCTTTTTTTTCCTGTCGATTCTTTTCCTTTTGCCGCTTCGTAACACACACGTCTCGGAATTAAATGCCCCTCAAGGACACATTTTCTCCGGGATTTAGAAGGAGAAAAAAACGAAAAAGAAATCCAGAATGCAATTCTAGCTTCTTTGACTTGGCGCGCGAGATTGCAGCCACATTTTCCGGGTACAACTATTTCTTCTCCTGTGCAAGAAAGGTTTCCTCTCGATTGAAAAACCCACCCCCCTTCTTCCTTTCGGTCAATGCCAATGGTCTGGAAGTTGCTGCAGTTGGTGGATATGTTAGGGTTATTTCTGTTGCTTTTTGAAGCTTTACTGGAGACGCCTGGTGATTTAACATGAATATGCTTGCCTAGCACGCTTCATGAACTTTTACTGGAAAGTTATGGAAATGGCTTTAGCACTAATTCAACGGAACTTTTCTTGTGCATTTCGCGGTTTCCCACGAGTTTAAACTTATTCGACCGTTTTATTATACTGTTGGTCGATAAACATATCATTAAATTGTTGTGGAACAACAAACTTTTACAGCTGCATTTGTTATTGAACATTTCGGATAGGAAGCAGGAATCGTACAGCATCTATTGCTTAAAATTATACAAACGCATTTCCTTTTCAAATGTTATGAGTCCTGGTAGCAGCAATTCTTCAGCAAACAGTTTGGTTTATTTTATCCTTGAAGTTTGAAAAATAAACCTAAAATTATTTATAATCTGCGAGAAGCCCTTTGGACGATTTTATGTTATGTACAAAATGTGACAGATTTGAAGTAGAACAGACAATGTAAGAAAAAAATATTAATATAAGTTCAGAGCAATTCTCTCAGATTTCGGTCATTCGATTTTTTTGTATTTTTTAATCCGGCTGAAACTTTTTTGGTGCCTTCGGTATGCCCAAAGAAGTCATTTTGCATCATTAGTTTGTCCATTTGAATTTCCTTACAAATTTGGCAGCTGTCCATACAAAAATGAAAATGATATGAAAACTAAAAAATCTGTATCTTTTGAAGGAATTTTTTGATCGATTTGGTGTCTTCAGCAAAGTTATAGATATGGATAAGGACTACACTGAAAAAACATGTTACACGGTAAAAAAAATTGGTAATTTTTTATTTAATTTTTTGTCACTAAAACTTGATTTGCAAAAAACACTATTTTTTTCTTTTTTGATATGTTTTAGGGGACATAAAATGCAATTTTTTCAAAAAATTCCAGTTTGTGCAAAAAATCTTTGACCGAGTTATACATTTTTGGATCCATACTGATTTTTTCAAAAAAATCGAAAGATTGGTCGCAAACATGTTTCAACTTCTTTTTTCAATGAAAAATCAAATTTGCAATCAAAAAGTACTTCAGAAAATTTTTGATAAAGTGCACCGTTTTCAAGTTATAACCATTTTTAGGAAACTTTTTTGTTTTTTTTTTTTTTAATTAATGCACATGTTTACCCACTTTTGAAAAAAAATATTTTTGATAAGCTGAGAAAATTCTCTATATTTTGCTTTTTTGAACTTTGTTGATACGACCTATAGTTGCTGAGATATTGCCATGCAAAGGTTTAAAAAGTAGGAAATTTGATGTTTTCTAAGTCTCACCCAAACAACCCACCATTTTCTAATGTCGGTATATCAGCAAGTAATTGTCCGATTTTTAATGTCAACATATGAAACATTAGTGAAATTAACTGATCTTTTCGAAAAAAATATTAAAAAAAATTAAATCAAGACTAACATTTCAAAGGGCTAAACATTCAATATTACGCCCTTTTAAAATGTGAGTCTTGATTTAAAAAAATTTAAAATATTTTATTCGAATTGATCAGAACAAGAACACTTCACGATTTTTTCATGTTTTAACATTGTAATACGGACCATTAGTTGCTGAGATATCGATGTTAGAAAATGATGGGTTGTTTGGGTGAGACTTAGAAAACATCCATTTTCATGTTTTTAAACACATGCATGGGAATATCTCAGAAACTATAGGTCGGATCAACAAAGTTCAAAAAAGCATAATATCGAGAATTTTCTCAGCTTTTCAAAATATTTTTTAACATGTGCACTGATTTGAAAAAAATGAAAAACTGCAACTATTTTCAAAAAAGTTACCTAACATGGTTATAACTTGAAAACGGTGCACTTTATCAAAAAAAATTCTAAAGTACTTTTTGATTGCAAATTTGATTTTACGTTGAAAAATGAAGTTGAAACATTTTTGCGACCATTATTTCGATTTTTTGAAAAAATCAGTATTGATTCAAAAATTCATATCTCGGTCAAAGATTTTTTGCACAACCTGGAGTTTTCTGAAAAGTTGGCATTTTATGTCCCCTAAAACATATAAAAACATAAAAAAAATAAAAATAGTGTTTTTTTGCAAATCATGTTTTAGTGACAAAAGTTAAATTAAAAATCACCAATTTTTTTACCGTGTATCAATTTTTTTAGTGTAGTTCTTATCCATACCTATAACTTTGCTGAAGACACCAAATCGATCAAAAAATTCCTTCAAAAGATACAGACTTTTGAATTTTCACACATCATTTTTGTATGGACAGCAGCCAAAATTGTATGGAAATTTAAATGGACAAACTAATGATGCAAAATTGCTTCTTTGGGCATACCGAAGGCACCAAAAAAGTTTCAGCCGGATTAAAAAAATACAAAAACCAAAATTCAAAAAAAAGATCGATTTCGTAGAGAACTGCTCTTCATACAAATATACAAAAACATTTAGGAAGTCAATTCTTAAAAACTATAAAATTTGGCTTTTTTTTTTCTTTATTGGTTCCGTTGCAAATATTTTTCAAAGCTTATGTCGCACACAAGTTTTTATTTTTCGTATATTTTTTTGTTTTCGTCAAATCTTACATAAAAAAAATGATTGCGAAACAACTGAACTATAATGTAAACGCATTTTTAATCAGTTTTTCATTGAAATGGTAAAAGTATGGCTTGTTGTTTTATTTTGCTTGCCCCCTCGTCCACCCCGGCCAGAGTCGATTCACAATAAATTTGAAAAATATTTGCATTGGCTTTGCAGGCTCATAAAAAATAATTCAATTTTCGTTTTTAAAATAAACAAATATTTGCCCTACCCCTATTCGATACGCGTGAAACTTTGTCCTGAGTGGTTATTTTAGCCCCTGATCACAAATTCATTGGAAAAAAATAGTTTGAAAACCTGTAATTTTTCGTCACTCATAAGGATGACGGATCATCCATATACTTAAATGCAAAGTTGCAAAAAAACACGAAAATTTTAAAATGGAAAAATTTGTTCCTAATAAAAAAAAATTATTATTCCTAATAACTAATAATCCTAAAAGTGCATTAAATTTCCCTTTGTATGACATGTTGTTCCAACATTTATTTTACAATTAAATATCGAAAAATGACAGAGGTTTTGAAATATTATAAAAAGTCCCTTTGGCACCCAATTCCCAAATCATAACCATTTCATGGCTAGTTCGCCGCTCCAAAGAAAAGGAGTCAAAAAACAGTTTTACGAACAGCAAATAAAAGAGAGGGAGAAATTTCTTGGGGCTTTTCCTCACATCTGGCTTGTTTTCTCTGCAGACCCATTACATTTCTTCATGATCAGTTCCTTACTAGGTTAGTACACTCAAACCCCGATGGTTTGATGGTTGTCAAACGAGCGGGGTCACTTTTAAGTTTGGCACCTCTTTTACACGAAATTGACACACATTACCAAACGTTTGTTTTGATGGTGTGCGTGAGCGCCGTGTAAAAAGTGACAGTCCGTCACTTTTTAGTTTGACCATGACTAACCAACGGGGTACAAACTAAAAAAGTGTCAAACGAAAAAGTGAATAAAAAAATTGACATGAGTTGTCTAAGCCCGATCTCACGCACACTGAAACGCCATTTGTTTTGTTGGAGGGTACAAAATTTAACCTCAATATTTTTCGTGTACGTACACGCAATACATGCGCACGTAGATATTAATAATTTCGAGAAAAAATAGAATCCTGCGCTTCAATTAATCGCCGCAGAAAGATACCGTCGCAATGTAAAAACCTATAGAGAAGGCAAGAGAGTAGGCTTAGGCAAAAAAAAATAAAACATGTTGATTGTCAATCTGAAAAAATCGTAGGAATGTTTGTTGCTGGCTTTCGATTGCTTGTAGATTTTTTAATATACTTACTCACTCGCGTAAACTTCTTATAAGTTTAAATAGGAATTAGGGAATAGTTTTAAGACTCGGATTTAGGATTAAGTTAAATATCAAATTATAATGTCTCCGTACTCGCTGACGGCTAGATTCGAATGAATCTTTTATTAAATAAAAATGCCTTTTTATACATGCACGATCTCGCACGATCGTTCCCGATCTCACTCGATCGTTGCGAGTTCATCCCGATCATATTCAATCGGTTTTACCGAACACGGTTAATAATTATTGATAATTTTATCTGGACACTACAAGATCTTCCCTCTTAAGCAAATTCATTCTAATTTGTATTTGATTTCATATTTATCGAGAATATAAACTTAATTTCATTTCACTGCTTATATACTACAATATCAGAAAGAAATATAATTTCAAATTCACTTTAATTCAGCGCAAAAATGTATTTTTCATGATGATTGGTTCGACTGTGCATTTCTTAGAACTTGCACCTGAACGCAAAGGTAGATCTGTTAATTGTGTCCCTGCTGATTCTCCAATCTGGCCCTAGACCTCGTTCTAACAGGACTGCGGGATTCGTTGTCAACCTTTCTCTGCTTACGATACACCGCGTAATCCCTCGAATGCCCGAGTAATCCTCCATCGTCATCGATTGAGGAGAAGTTGCGTTTGTAACTGTTGGCCGCAAAACACATCTTCACGGACCCACGTTTGGGAACGTGCAACGCCTTCAGCTGATGTCTGTGCGCCGTAGCCACGTGTCGGCCAATTTGAATCTGGAAGACATTTTTAGACACTTTTTTAATAAACTGTGCTTCAACCCACTTTGGGAAGGTATCGTGACTATTTTTATACAACAGCTTATCCCCTGCCTCAATTTTATCCAATTCATTTAGAGGATCAAGTTTTTCAGTGTCAACGACACATCGTTGTGCTGGAGGTTCAGCCAGATTGTGTTTGTAAGTTTTAGTTGGATTAATCAAATCTAACAAGGTCTTTGGTGTATATTTGAAAACTCTTTCAGAAGGAAACAAACCTTCAGAGTTTAAGGAACCATTTCTATAGTTAATTAGAAACAGATTAAGCTTTTCATCCATCTCAAGAGATTTCGTTTTGTTATCAATTAAAAATTTCTTTAGCACATCTTTGACAACTCTCACCATTCTTTCAGCCTGGCCGTTGCTGGCAGGATTGTACGGCGGGCTTTTAAGAACTTTTATGCCTTGTTGTTCCAAAAACCAATAAATTCCGTGGAATTAAAGGTGGGCCACCGTCTGTAACAATTACATCCGGTAAACCAAAGCGTGTAAACATTGCCGCAAATTTCTTGTTAACAAGTCTTGCATTAGTGCCAAAACGCATCCATTCAACTTCCAACCATTTAGTATTGCTGTCAACAATCAATAAGAAAGTATTTCCTTGGAAGAAGAAGAAATCTGCATGCAAACGACTGAACGGTCTTGTGGTAGGAATCCAGGACCCCGAAGCTTCCGGTTTCCTCACAACTTCCATCTGAGAGCAAGATTCACAACTTTTAACAAAGTCTTCAATGTCTGAATTTAAGCCTGGCCAGTAAACTGTCCTTCTGGCTAACTTCTTCATTTTCACCATTCCTCCATGATTCAGGTGTAATAATTGTAAAATCTTTTCTCTCAAACTGCTTGGAATTACCGCTCGATCTTCTAACAGCAAAACACCATCAATGACTTCCAACTTTTCCCTCTGCGAAGAAAAATCTCTGAACTGATTTGGTATAGTTTTTGGCCAACCGATTGTGACAAAATTCAAAATTTCTTTCAAGAACTTATCGTTCTCTGTTTCTTTAGAAACAAGCGTAAAATCAATTGGAAATTCATTTGTGTAGTTCAGGCTGTTGATGTACTCCTGATCCAAACTAGTAGGCACTTTTTGGTCCAGGGGAAAACGGCTGCAAAAATCTGCGTTCGCCATTTTTGAACCAGGTCGATACTCAATCTCAAAGTCATATATGGACAACTCCAAAATATAACGTTGGATTCTGGTTACAAAAAGAGAATTTTTGCCTTCTTTCCCAAATATGCCAATGAGGGGCTTGTGATCAGTGAATACTTTAAAATTTTGACCAAATAAGAACTTATGGAACTTTTTGATAACACATACCAAAGCCAAAGCTTCTAAATGCAAAATTGGATAACGTTTCTGCGCAGAGTTCAATGAAAAAGATGTGAAGCAAACGGGTTTCTCTGCTCCATTCATCATTTGTGCCAAAACTCCTCCTAAACCATAAGAAGAAGCGTCAGTCACAACTACTAATGGTTTTCTAGGATCATAATAAGTTAGAAGTTTAGCGTTTAGTAGGCAATTTTTACTTTCATTGAAAGCTTCGTCACAGTTTTTTGACCACTCAAACTTGACATTTTTCTGTAAAAGATTGTACAGATGTCGCAATTTTTCTGATAAATTTGGCACAAATTTGTTATAGTAGTTTATTAGTCCCAAATACGCTTTGAGTTCAGTCACGTTCTGTGGAACTTTTGCTTTGGCAATTGTAGAAATTTTCTCAGGTGAGGGTAAAATACCTTTGTCAGAAATAATATGACCAAGATATGGCAAAGATGTCACAAAGAACTTACACTTTTTAAAATTTACAGAAATATTAGCATCGGAGAGCCTTTGCAAGACTTGCTCCAACTTGTCCAAGCATTCTTCATAAGTTCTTCCAGCAATAAGAACATCGTCAAGATAACAACACACTCTTTCTAATCCTCTCAGGATCTGGTCCATAATTTGTTGAAATTCTGATGCACTTGGACTTGCACCCTGGGGAAGGCGATTGTAGGTGTATAAACCTTTAGGTGTGTTAATTACAACAAATTTCCTTGAACGTTGCGACAACTCTAACTGAGTGTAAGGGCCCGTCAAGTCCAAAGAACAAAATATTTGTGAATCAGCCAATGAAGCAAACACATCTTGAGCAAGGGGTAGAGGATAAGTGTTGGGAATCAGTATTTTATTTAAAGAAACTTTGCAATCTATTACCATGCGTAAATCCCCATCCTTTTTCACAATCGCAATAACTGGCGAAGCCCACTCGCTCGCCTTGATTGGTGTGATCACTCCCTGTCGCTCCAACATGTCTAAATGCTCATTGAATTTGTCTTTGATCTTGTACGGAACTTGATACGCCTTCTTGAAAATTGGTTGTTCTGATTTAAAGGTCAGATCAGCTTGGTACCCTGTAATTGGTTCAGTAAAGTCTTTAGAGAACACTTTGTTGTATTTCAGTTTAAGATTACCTAAAACTGTGTCAGTTGATTTGTAATCCAAATTTCCAATGATATTTGCCGGTAAAAACTGAGTTTTCCAGCCAGGATAGAACATGTCAAGCCAATCTCTGCCTAAAAGTGGTGTAAAGTTCTTCAAACACCTCAAAACAACCAAATTTCCGGTCTCGGTTCGCTTATTCAACCCAATTTCAACAGAAATCTGTCCAAGCACCTCCAAACCCAAACCATTAACCACAACCAAGCGTTTATTGCAAGATTTAAGAGGAATTTCATTGAAATATTGCTCGTACAAATGTTGACTAATAACAGCAACTGCTGACCCTGTGTCAACTTCCATTTCCAAAAATTTGTCATGAACTCGAACATCCACTAAACACGGCTCACTTAAGGTCTTCTCATCCCCAATTTTCATGCACTGCATCTCACTTTCATCATCCTCAGAGTTGTTGATTCTGATTCTGTTGAATTTGTCAAAAACCGGTTTAGTTTCAGGAGTATCCTCTTCAACAAAATTCACCCTTTTAACTTGTTTACCCGCAAGCAAATCACAAAAACGCTTAATTTCTTTTGCAATAATTACAAATTGCATTGTTGTAGTAATTTTGTTCACGGCTGTGGCTGCGATCGTAGCTGTGATTACGATTGTGAGATCTGCGATCGTAATCTCGCCTCTCACGACTCACTTCTCGGCCTCTGCGATCCATGTCACGTCCTCTGCGCTCATGACCACGATCACGACTCCTGCTGCGTGAACGATATCTCTCCGAACAAGAATTAACTTTTGGTCCCAATCGCTGATGAACAGCCAGAACGCTAGCAGTAGCACCAACATTTTCCACACGATTTTCACCCATTTGTTGAGCCCGTTTTTCAGCCCTCTCCGTGTTGATTACCATCTTCTCAACCTGCGCCAAACTTAAATCTTCTTCTTCTAGCAGTTTATGTTGCAAACGTTTGTTTGGAAGGTTGCCCATAACAAGTTTGTCGCGAAGAGCCTCATCTTTAAATGCATTGAAGTTGCAATCTTCAGCGAGAAGTTTTACTGAGAGTACAAAATTCTCAGAACTTTCATTAAGAAGTTGAAAACGGTTGTAAAAATCAAATCGATACATCATGGCTGGCACAGCTTTATCAAACCTGCCTTTCAGCTGCTTAACAACTTCCTTAAATTCAAGTTTTTCAACTTCTTGCTTAGGAAAAATCAATTTAATTTCATCAAAAACGTCCTCGCCACTCACAGAGATAAACCACGACAACTTATCTGCATCGCAAGCCACCTTGTTGAGTTTGCACATTACTTCAAATCGCTCAACATAATTGGCAAAAGACTTGCTTCGATGGTAATGATCGATAGAACCGATCATGCCGGGAACAGACGACATCTTGGGGCGAAAAAAAAAATCAAGTTTTCTACTTACAGTAACCGCAGGAGTGTGACCGTAGCTTTGGCTGAACTCTTGGGTTAATGCTGCTGATGACACGTGTCCGCGGGGTCGTTTGGTGCTTCTCGCCGACCGTGAGCAAATCGTCTGGCCTCGCCGCCCTGATTCCTCACTCACGCCTCACTTGTCAAATCTAACGATCTGGATTAGCGATTCTCACCGCGTCAAGCCTGCTCACCGCCGGATTACCGCGATCTCACGCCGCGAACAAAAGGATGATCCCGAGGATGATCGGCTTGGGACGGCTGGTGCGTGTGTGCGGCTGTGAATAGAACAAAAGATTTGTTATAAAATGGAGTCTGCTAATCACGTGATCGGTATGAAGAGATGGGTTTTCACAAAAATTTCAATATGCGCTTAATCGAGGAATCTCCGTGCAATAGCTGTTTAAGATCACTAACTACAGACTATCTACGGTTCTCGCAGGTCACTTAATACTCACGTCTGTTCACTCTGGACTAATTAGATCCGTTTGAACCTCTCCGCCTAAAATCTGCAACCACAAATTGCGTTAAACCAAAAATCACTGCACGACGCGTTTCGCGTTTTCAACGTTTTCTCTCGTCGCCACTTTTAATATACTTACTCACTCGCGTAAACTTCTTATAAGTTTAAATAGGAATTAGGGAATAGTTTTAAGACTCGGATTTAGGATTAAGTTAAATATCAAATTATAATGTCTCCGTACTCGCTGACGGCTAGATTCGAATGAATCTTTTATTAAATAAAAATGCCTTTTTATACATGCACGATCTCGCACGATCGTTCCCGATCTCACTCGATCGTTGCGAGTTCATCCCGATCATATTCAATCGGTTTTACCGAACACGGTTAATAATTATTGATAATTTTATCTGGACACTACAGATTTAAGCTGACTGATGTTCGGTGACGGAATCTGCGGTTCTGCAACCTTCGCGGCCGGCTCGGTGGTATCAGTACCTGTGCTATAATCTGCGACCTTCCCAATAAGCTGTACCGTACCGTCGAATCGAGGCACTGCAGGTGTTGTAGGCTTCGTCGGGCAGGCTTCCCCCCAGTTATTATTACGCTTATCGGGGCATGCCCTGAGGGGAGCCTCCTTGAAGGTTAAGCTGCCTTCGGGCATGTCGTCTTTGGAAACATGGTTCCATGCAAACTACAAATACTTGTTTTTTCACCAATAAACAAAATGTAATATGAGAAATCACCCCACACGAACCAGAGTACCGGCCACCGAAAGATCCAGATTTGTCGAATTTTCATTAAATTTATTCATAGGAAAACTGGTTCCTGAAAACTGATTTCTTTTACCGAGAATTTTTATTTAGAAAAATCCAGGAATAAAAAAAACGATTTCAAGATCTCCGGTGGCCACACCCTGAACCGTATTGAGAAATCAGTATAAACTGGTCATGCAACATATAGAACTTCTGGAATTTGAATAGAGAGTGTCTCTAGTGCAATTTCGTCTCCTGGACAGGTTCCCATGTTTCCCGTAAGCTACATCCGGTTTCTAAAGTGTAACAGAGTCTTCGATTATATTTTAAGATTTTTTTTATGAAAACTGGTCTTTTGGAATATAATAAAGCCAAAAGGAAGTAAGACATAAAAAGTATTATCGATTGACTTTTTGAATTTTTGCTATGTTGCCATTTGCATTGAAAATTCTGAGATCCGGATTAAAAACGCGAGAGAGAGTTTTGCTTTTATGGTAAAAATGCCATTTTAAAAACATTAATCCACTTTGTAGGGTCTGATCCGCTGAGTGTCATGCCCCTTGACAGATAAGCTGAGAGAGAACAGCGTGTGGGGAAAAACCGAAGAGAAAGAGTTAGTTGAGTGGTAGCTGTGCACGAGGACGGTGCTGGCGGCGATGGTGATCGAGTGTGCGGCATTCCGGACATGTGGTCAGAGGGCGGTCGGGAGGATGATCGGCAGCCTGCGAGCTGCGTCCGGAATGGCGAGGACCCCACAAAGTTGGCGACGAGGATTAACTACAGGTATTTAAGGAACAAGTGCTAAGTCGGGCCATGGTTTTGAAGCGTGGCGTTATTTTCAAGTGACCTACAAAAAAAAATAGGAAGGGAGGAGGAGGAGTAACGGTCTCTCTCTCTCTCTCCTTTATCGAGTTATTTTCGTTCGCACGTATTGCGTGTGCGTGCATTAGGGGAAGTGAGCTTGGATTTTGTCGGCAAGCAGTAAAGGCAAATCGTGCGCTGGTGTGCGTATGCGAAACGTCATAAAGCTGTTTGTTTTTGTAAAGTTGAAAGAAGGTGTTGAACTTGATGATGGTAGTGGTGCCTTGGTTGGTTGTGTTTATGGATTCACAACGAATTGTTTACATTTTTCTGACACACACATGGGAAAGTCAAATGCTCGGGTGCGTTTAGTGTTCCACGACCAAGAAGGATAGTTGACAGATTGGCTTGACGTAGGATTCGATGATTCAACGTAGGACTACAATAAGCTTGACGTAAAACTTTGTTAGTTTTGACTTAGAGGATCAAAATAATTATGACTGATACTTCGAATGATCTTGTAGGCCTACAATAATTTTGACGTAGAACTACAATTACATTGACGTAGGACTAATACAACTCTGACAATGAACTTAAGTTTTATCAACAGAGAAAATATTTTTTGACGTAGAACTTTGTTTGCTTCATTGTAGGATTATTATGTTGACGTAGATATGCGAGTAGTTTAACGCAGGATGACAATGATTTCGACTTAGATTTTTAATTGTTTTACGGAAGACTACTTTGATTTTTACATAGAGTTTTAATTGTTTTATCGTAGGACTACAATCATTTTGACGCAGAACTTTGTTTTATTTTGACGTTGGACGAAAATAGGTTATCCTGAAATTTGGGTTGCGGTACTAGTTAAAGCAACAAAAAGACGAGCTTACACGCGGAGCGTGGAGGGATGGTTTACTTTATTCCGGGTTTAGACAGTCGTTGGTAAGTCAGGCACCAAGATAATGTCCCTGTAACATTGGTTGCAGGTGGTGAACAGAAAGCTGTTCACGGGTGGAATGTTTCCGGGTAAATGTCCCTGTGGTTGAACAGGTGGTGAACATGTAGTTGTTCACGGGTAAATGTCCCTGTAGTTGAACAGGTGGTGAACATGTAGTTGTTCACGGGTAAATGTCCCTGTAGTTGAACAGGTGGTGAACATGTAGTTGTTCACGGGTAAATGTCCCTGTGGTTGAACAGGTGGTGAACATGTAGTTGTTCACGGGTAAATTTCCCTGTGGTTGAACAGGTGGTGAACATGTAGTTGTTCACGGGTAAATGTCCCTGTAGTTGAACAGGTGGTGAACATGTAGTTGTTCACGGGTAAATGTCCCTGTAGTTGAACAGGTGGTGAACATGTAGTTGTTCACGGGTAAATGTCCCTGTAGTTGAACAGGTGGTGAACAAAAGGTTGTGCACGGGAAAAGTGTTCAGTTGTCTAGCTGTTCACAAATTGTTATGTAGTTGTCCCTGTAACTGTTGTTATGGGTGGTGAACAAATGGATTGTTCACGGGTAAGATGTTCAGTTGTCATGCTGTTCAAGAATTAAATTAGAATTGCTCCTGAAATCATCGTTATAGGTGATGAATAAATGGGATGTTCAAGGGTGGAGTATGCAATTGATTGCATTGCGTAATGACTCTTTAAATAGTTTAATGGTGTGTCAGAGGGTTTCTAGAGGAATCGTAACAGCTATTGTAGGTGGTAAATCAGTTTACTCTCCAAGTAGTAAGTTAAAAGAAGGTGTGAATTGTCACAAGAGATGAGCAGAAGTGTTTATTCACGAGTAGTTCTTGGGTTAAAAGTTGGTTTAATCTGTAATTTCTAATGCTTCAACGAATGACATTTGTTACGTTCAATAATTGGTTATATATATTTTGTTCTAAGATGAAATGTTAATTCAAGAGAGGATCACTGCCAATGTTCCGGAGGTTCGAGAAAAGTGAAGGTCATGTAATTAATGTTTCTTGAATGCCTGGTGTTAATTTGACTAGTGATGTTCACTAGCCAGGGTAAGGGTATTAACTGTAAAACTGACGCTGAGGAGGCTTGTGGATGTCAACTCATGCCTGGCATAGAGATGATTTGTGAATTTTCGCTGTAAGACCAGGAGGAGAAGAGGCTTGTGAATATTCACAGTATAATCTGATGTAAAGCGTTGAGGTGGATTGTGGATATTTCTGGAAGGTCTTGTAAAAAGAAGTTTGTGGATATTATTCGGCGTTAAATTGTAATCCGGTAAAGGTTGTGTATATCATCGAATCAATGGTTAGGATTTTTGACTGGAAACAAAGTACAGCTGTGTTATATCTAATGATAACAGTTTTAGTCTAACTGAAGATAATGGTTTACATTTTATACGCTAACATATTAAAGATAGAGATTAAACGCAACGGGGGAATAATTCGTTGTTTTCAATATGGTGTAGCGTAAGTGAGCATCAACTGCCAAGTAGATTGACAAATCAGAAACTGCGCTAGTGACGAGCTCATTTGCATTTCTTTTGTGATATTAACAGATGTTCGATGGAAATGAAAGGCAGATAGTTTTATCGTTATGTTTATGTTGTTGTTTCGAAGACATGTCTGGACTTAGATAACTTATTCATTAAAGTTTTGAGTAAGAATTAAGTTATAAGAGGATTTTCTAGTAAGGAGGTTATTCGGAAGTGTTCATGTTTATTGTATGGAATGTTATTCGAAGTTGCTAGATATAAAGATTTTTAGATGACATGGTTGAACATTACTTGTAACACTGTTGCACAGGACTTTGTTTAAAAAATGTCTTACTAAAGTTTTCTGAAGTTTTCACTGCTCAGAAGAATAGATAGATGTTGGTAAATGGTTGAAGATTTATCGAGAGGTTTCTAAATTATTGACGATGGCACGACACTAGAATAAATGCTATTTACTGGATAATATAGTAGGCTAACTAAGCATTGGGTGGTAAAAGTGCTGATTAGTTACATAACTGAAGTTTATCAATCACTACTTTATAAAAGGGCATCAAGAAAGTCTGAAACTGTAGTTCTCATTTTAAATAACTGTTTCTGATTCGGGCATATATCATATAATTTTGCTTAGATGCATGATTTAGATTAAATTGATTGATAGTGAGTTTTCTGTCCGATTAAATATTAAATAAATAAATTTTTAGATGTTTCTATGCATTATAACAATCATAGGAAATTTAGAATTGATTTAATTCTGTATAACAATATCGATGTTTATGAATTGCAAAACTATATGTTTTGTTGAACTAGATTTGTTGATAGTTTAAAGTAGTGAACTATGATTGTGAATAATAAGTATGTTTTATTATAAAATCTTAGGAAACTTTCACTTTACTTAGACGAAGTGGCACTCATTTGTCTAACAGTATGCATGCCTGTGACAGGAATTGAGCAATTATAACTGAGGAAATATATTGTGGTTAATATGAGGTGATATTGATTAACTCAATGAAATTTCAACATAAGACATTTGACATTTGCATTTGATACTGATTCATTGGAATATTGTTTCAACTTTATTTTGTTCGAGGGTTGGATAGGATCTGAATTAGAATTTATTTGTAAACGAATCATTGTCTTGTGTTGAAGAAGAAATCGAAACCAAGCCCATCGATACAATATTTTACCTTTAAAGCAGGATATAACTGAGATTAAGATCATGGGATGTTTTTCCGTTACGTTGTGTTGGTGTGTTTTGTTATATATTTTCAGACGTTGTGTAAGACGAATATAGTGAATTGCGCAAGGGCCATAACGGATATATTTTTAAATTTGTTGATTCAGGATATTGTGCTGAGGTAGACGTTCTACTTGGAGAATATATTCCAGTGATATATTTAGTCAAACAAATATAGTTCTCGAGTACATCTTGATGTGATTACCGACATCATCAATATTAAAACAAATAGAGATTCTGTATCCTAGATAAACAAACAAATTTAACAGTAATTTTTTTAATGTAACATGGCTAAGTTCACAAAAGGTTGAACATAGTAAAAGCGTTTATGTATATGGAAATTGATTAAGCATCAACAGATGAAGAAAAAGAATTTATTCAACTTTTGTTGCGTAAGATGTATACATTAGAGTAGCATAATTGATAGGTCACCTTCACGATCTGCATCACATTATTACCATGAATGGGTAAAACAGGTCTCAAGACGATAATATGTATAACAGTAAGCAGTAAGTTAGAGTAGAGTTTCACATATGACAGATACTATTTTATTTTAAAGAAGTTAGAGATTTCCATTGACATTGTTAGGTTTTGCACTAGGTCAACATCATTCAAATAAAACCAAGGGGGGATTGTAGGGTCTGATCCGCTGAGTGTCATGCCCCTTGACAGATAAGCTGAGAGAGAACTGCGTGTGGGGAAAAACCGAAGAGAAAGAGTTAGTTGAGTGGTAGCTGTGCACGAGGACGGTGCTGGCGGCGATGGTGATCGAGTGTGCGGCATTCCGGACATGTGGTCAGAGGGCGGTCGGGAGGATGATCGGCAGCCTGCGAGCTGCGTCCGGAATGGCGAGGACCCCACACACTTGAATAACTTACTTTCTGAATTAATTAATTAGGTGTTCGTTGATTGAAAATTTTGCTTATTTTGAATCAAATAATGAACAGGTTAAATCGGCTATCACAGAAATATTTTTGTTTATATCAATAAAGCTCTTTATTTCTTACCCTAAAATGATAAAATGTTTCACAAATGTCGATTTTACTATAAAATCAATCAATTTAAAATTTCAAACCGATTTGCTCTCTTTAGGATATAATGTAAACGTCACCCCAAGTTTCAGCGCCCTCTAGTGAGGGGTAATTTTGACGCTTAATCGCCTATAGGGCTTTAGGGCCCTATTTAAACTTAATATGAGGACTTAATTGAGGGCCTCGTGGCGCGGTGTTTAGCGGCTTCGGCTGCCGATCCCTAAGTTGCTGTGAGGCGCGCGGGCTCGATTCCCGCCGTATCCTCCTGGCCTTCTATCGGATGGGGAAGTTAAACGTCGGTCCATTTGCGTAAAAGAGGTTTTGGGTGACTCACCACACATAACCTTCACTCAAAATAATCCACACGTTGATGCTACCTGAAAAATCACGTAACCACGATTTTCCCCTCGCTAGGCCTGTTTTACGTGACACACGTAAAAATAATGTGAAAGTGTACTGGCAAAAAAAATGTTTTCACGTTGAAGTTACGTGAAAAACCATATAGTATTTTTCCACTAGGTTTTTTCATGTAGCTTTTATGTGTTTTGAAACGTAACTTCAACGTGACTCGAGTGCGCCATTCGGCCAAATATCTACGTGATTATTTTAGTGTGAAAATTGAGTGCGTCCAGTTAAGACGTGCTGTCGGATTTGTGTCCGTAAAATTTGATTGCAATTGAACGGTAAGTTGAAACAAGCTAGAATTATTTTATTAAAAATTTATAATATTTTTCTTGCAGAATCCGATCCTTGTGAGCAGCATCATTTTCCGGTAGCCAGTGAAATGTTAGCCCCGTTTTTACATTAGTGGCCGGTGCTACCGTGGTGTTTGACGCCACCGAAAATATCACGGACATGGCCAGTTCATGTACGCGGTCGTGTTCGGATTGGACCTTTTCGTAGCGTATCGCAAACTGGGCATCAACTCGAGTTCGACGACGTAAGCCCAAACGACAACGATTTCGAAACGGGTTCCCGTGCGACCATGGTGGCCGGTGGAATCAGCTAGCGTCGATTGAACATCCTCCTGCTCGGCCACATTAGCGATGTGGCCAAACGCAACGCAGCCGAACTGGAGCAGCACTCAAACGTGGTTCCCTGGACATCAGTCTGCTGCGATCGATCGATGATCGCTGGTGCACAAAGATAGGAGCGTCGACATGGCAGAAGGCTAGGCAGAAGGTCACCCGCGATCTTTTTGAATTAGTGGCAAAAAGTGAAATCACCCCGAAGAAATTTATAGTTAATAAAGGAAATGAGCTTTAACAATTACTCCTTATTTCTTCTTATTTCCATTCGAAAAAAAATAACTAAATACTACAACCATAAAAATCAAATAATGTTTACTACAGAGCACGTAGAATTCATCAATCGATTCATATAACTTCTACGTGTGAAACACGTAGAAACAATGTGAAATGATCTGGCCAAGCATATTCCGTTTCTACTAGAGCCACCTAGTACAAGTTACGTGAAAAGTTTAGTGGAAAAATACCACATAGCTTTTCACGTAACTTCAAGGTGAATATTTTTTTGAGTGTTCGGACGCCTAGAAATGAGCAGAAACTTGCAACAGAGACCACAAAAGACCCGGGGGTCGTTAAAGTGGATTGCTTTGGTTTTTTTTTTGATTTGAATCGGGCGACTGCAAATTTGAATTTGTCGCGTCGCGCGATGACAAATTTCTATGTGATTTTCCCACGAAATTCCAATGTAAAGTCTTATGATGTAGATACAAGTGCGAAACATGTGGTTTTGCTTAGAGATCCTAAATAGGGTCTCTAGTTTTGCTTCATAATAGCATTGGAAATTTTCACAAACAACGCCATCTTAACGCCTTCGTTCCGAAACAACACCCTTGCATGCAACTGCAACTACAATATCAACGTACCAAAACAAACCCCTCGTTTCTGAGACAGCGACGCTTTTTACCGCGTCGCTTTTCTTTTACGTTTGCTTTCTTCTCTCATTCGCGACGACTGTCATTCATGACTTTTTGACATTACGCGCGTTCCTCCCACTTCGCATACACTGAAAACTTCGTCTCCCTCGCGCGCGTATACGCTCACGCACACTACCGTCGAACTAGGTTTCTGTTTTTCTCGATTTGAATGATTTGAAGCACCGAGGGCGCATTCATATTTTCAGTTCAAATTTTATTATGATTTTTTGATTAAATTTTTATTTTTAAGAATCTTTGAAAACTAGCTGTAAAGTAAAATTTATCGAAAGCTGCAAAAAATATTTTTTAAATTTACTTCATTCGACCAAAAGTGGTTTTAATGAACCGTCCCTCTCTGTCGATTCATTCGCACACAAGCCTGGCTCTCGAAAGCAAAACCATTCACAAGCAAGGCAATCTGACAGTTAGTGCCAGTTCGAACGCGCCTTCGCGCACACACGCACAGTTTACTGCTGCTGCTCTGCGAAGCTGTCAGTGTGACGGACGACGAGAGAAACGGAGTTGGAAAAAAAGTGGCAACCATTTTTCTCCGCGCGACGACGACGACGACGACGTTCCGTCCGTCGATCAAAGCAGTCTCCAAGCAAAATCGCGAGCTGTCGAAAGTTGTGGCCGTGCGCGTTTCGTCGTTTTTTCGCGTAATATTTCGCGCGCCGTCGTGCCCTCCAGAGATTTTCCACGGGTGTGGGTCCGGCGGTTCCGACGCGAGTGGCCGTACCCTGGTTCCCTGTTTAGCAGAAACTTCCCGACCAGATCTCTCCGGGTCGTTCCGCAAAGAGTGAGTGTGTTGAAAAAAGAAGAAAGAGAAAAAAAGTACGTCGCGCAAACCTTCCGGATTTTGCGGAGGAAAGAAGAGTTCCGGATGTTCTAAGCGTTGGATCCAGCAGGAGACATCCGAACCCGTTATCGTTCCAGAGCAGGATCGGTTCCCCCATGGTACGCAGGTGAATACACACAAACAAATTCTCCGCTTGAACCGGGCCAAGGGGACTGCTGCGCGGGTTGCTCCGGGGGTCTATTACGCGTCGCATTTACCCGCAGGCTGTCCGCCCTTTCCCCGGAAGTGAAGGAATTTTTCGTTCCGAAACGGGGCACAGTTTAGTGACGTTTTATTGTTGCTTCCGCTGCCTGCTGGATCGAAACGGGGCCCTGCGAAGAGAAATCTTGCCATCAGGCCTGCCGAACCAGCAGCAGGCCCATCAGGAGGAGGAAATAAGAGAAACAAAATCCACCCGAACTGGCGAGCGCAAGTGTATGGGTTGGACAGTGCGCGTGTGTTTGTTTGTGTGTGCACGAGGGATGGATCGCAGGGTGGCGACTGGGAAGGGGGGAATTTTGTTTATTTTTGGGTGCTTAAAGGAATTTTCCAAACCTAAATTTAAGGAAATAACTCAACAAACATAAGAAACACTACAATTATTTTTTTTTCTCTAGGGGCAGGGGGGGGGGCAATATGGGCCACCCTTGGTTTTGGTCTTTAGAATGGATTTAGACCAACTATCGAGAAATTAAAAGTGAGAGTGTGTGCAACATGGAGTTAAACTTTCTATGAAGTTGCTGTGAAGGTTACAATGGCACTTTGAAAAATTTAACTCCATGTTGCACGCACACACTCTCACTTTTTATTTCTCGATAAGGCAAGGGTCTTATAAAAGCCGTCAAATAAAGCACCACACCGAAAACGACGTTTGAATTCGTTGTATCTTTCGAATAATCAGCAAAAATATAAAAGTCTGTGCATATTCACACAAATTATGTTTATTTTTAAGTTATTTAAAGTTCGATAATTTGAAAAAAAAAAGTTCAATGCTCAGAATGTCATCGGGAGCTATTAACAAGGCTTGGTAGTTGAAGTGTTGAATAAAAATCCACTTGGTAGCAGAATTGGCCACTCTTATCCTGCCTTATAAAAAAAATCAAAATTTATTAAATTTGATTTAAATGGAATTTTTTACTCATGGAAGATTCACAAATCACGCTTAATGCAAAAATAGTTAATTTTTTAGTTGTTTTGATGCTTATTTTTAAAAGAGTGTTTTATTCACGGTTTTATTTTAACATATTTGCACTATTTTCAAAAATGTTTGTTTTGTTAAGTGATTATTTTTTTAAAATAAAAGTGAAGGACCCATTACACTACTGCAAACAAACACACAAACTCGCACTTTTTCGTGTTTGACAGTTTACCAAACTCGCAAACATGGCAAAATGTAAGCAGGCCGACGTTTGTACAAACAAATCCAGGCGAACGAACAAAGCAGACAAACTGTCAAAAAGTGCGAGTTTGTTTGTTTGCAGTAGGGTAATAGCTCCTTGATCAAACTTCATGGAAACTATGTTGGAAAGGTCCCTTCAGTCATCTCTCTTAACGTTGTTGTATACGAAATGGCTTGTTTTCTCAGGCCCATTTTGTCCCGCCCTCTGGAAAAGTAGTCGAAAAAACACATTTTTTTAAAGTGCTTCAAAAATGGTTTTATGTTTTTTTTTATCTACCATCAACATCAAAAGGAACATCCCAAAGCAATAGCCTACTGAGCAATTTTCTACGAAATCAGTCGATTTTGACCATTTTTTTGTAATTTTTTATTTGGTTCAAACTTTGTGGGAGCCTTCCTTATGTTCAACGAAGCTATTTTGTGTCATTGGTTCCCCCATACAAGTCTCCATACAATTTTGGCAGCTGTAAATACAAAGTGGTACGTAAATATTTGAATATCTGTAACTTTTGAATGAATTTTCTGACACCTGACAAGTCATCGGCAAAGTTGTAGGTATTGTTGAAGAATATCCAGAAAAAATAGGCGCACGGAAAAAACATAATTTTGTTTATTAACTTTTTCACAAAAACTCAATTTCCCAATTAACTTTTTTTTAATGTTTTAGGGAACCAAAACCCGCAACTTTTGAGCCATAGAGAGGTATAGTCAAAATTTCGGCCGCTGAGCTATGATTTTTTGGAAAAAATCGAAATTTCATAAATAACATTTTTTTACCAATTTTTTTAATGTAAAATTGATATAGCTACAAAAAAATTGATTACAGCGGAATATTTGCAGTTTTTCTATCTTTTTAAATAGTGACCATTTCTGAAAATATTGTTTTCGAAAGTTCAAAAAATTTGCTATGAAATTGTCTAAAAGACATTAAAGATTGGACCCCTGGTTGCTGAGATTTAGTGGCTTAAATAAAAAGAAACAGAAGGATTTTTTTTATCGATTTGGTGTCTTCGGCAAAATTGTAGGTATTGATTTAAATTATTTAAAAATTATAGGTACACGGAAAAAAATGGGTGAGTTTTTATTTAACTTTTTTTTTCACAAAAAAACAATTTCCCAAAGCCCGTATTTTTTATTTTTATTTTTTATATGTTTTAGGGAAAAAAATCCCGCATATTTTAAGCCATTCAGAAGTATGGACCAACATTTTGCCGACGAATTATGATTTTTTTAAATAGTGATTTTCGTCAAAAATTTAAATCTTGTACTTAAAATTTTTTGATCTTATCTTTTATGGAATATCAAAATTTGCAATCGACAAGAACTTTACAATTCTTTTGATAAGTGCACGCTTTTCAAAATATATTCACTAACACTTCAAAAGGGCAAAGCATTCAATATTATTTTTTGAATAACAAATAGAGCGTCCAATTTCCCGGGGTTTCAAATTTCCCGGGAAACGTGAAATTTTCAACAAATTTCCCGGGAATTCCCGGGAAATTTAAAATTTATCAAAAATTGTTGTGATCCTGGTTCTGATTTCTATATTGCAACAAAATTGTATAGAATATCAACTTAATTGTTCAAAATAAGTGTGAGGAATGTTAAGAAGTTGGTATTAACACCAAAAAATTGTTTTTAAATTTGTCAGTTGGAGAGAATGTGATAAAGAATAATTAAGTTGAAATGAGAAAAAAAATCAGTAAATATGTTTTTCATAGCGAATATTTATTCAAGAACAAATCTTACTGGTTCGAGCTATAATTAATACGAAGTAGTGTTTTAATGATTTTTTAATAATTCAGCCTAATAACTGACTTTGGTTGAAAAATTCAAAGCTAAATAAGTTGTTTAGTAGTTTCATATTCACCGTCACGAGATATCGAAAAATGGACCTTTGATTCGTGATCAGGGACCAAAATTACCCCTTAGAGCAAAGTTCCACGAAAATCGAGGAGAGGTCGGGGCAACTGCTGTGTGAGTTGGCGGAGAATGACCCATATTTAAACCTCTTATGCCCTTGGTAGCCCTTGTGCTCTATAAATTTTCAACTTTAAACTGTAAATTCTCGAACACATTTGAACAAATTAACGTAATTCTGGTTGCACAACCCTCTTTGAGACATTTAATGATACAAATTCAATTTTCATCCAATTTGGTCTTGGTAAAAAAACGAAAAACAAAACACTTTTTTTGAAAGTTAATTTTGATCTTGGTGGGAAGAGGTACCTTTTTTCAAATGAAATAACATCAATTTTGGTCCAAAAAGATTACCAAAATTATTATGATTTATTTTTATTTCATAAAATCGTAATTTGTGTTGCCCCGCAAATAATCATAATCTATTCCAGCAATTTTTTTTGCTAATAAAGCAAATTGAATTTAATAAAAGAAAATTGATTTCTTTCATTATTATTATTTTTTGTAAATTAAAAAACAATACCAAAAAGTCAAGAAAATGTATGCTCCTGCTTGAATTTCGGGAATTCCAGGGAAATTTACAAATATATTTTTTCGGGAAATCCCGGGAATTCCCGGGACGGGAAATTGGACGCTCTAATAACAAAGATTTACGATTCACAACGATAAAGCTTATTTTTGTGAGTACAATGACATTTTAAACGACCGCAAAGGATTTAAAATAGTCTTCAATTTTTTTTTTTTTTAATTGACCTCGCGGCCCTTCTTGACAGAAAAGATCCTACTTGACAGCTCGTTCCAAGGGGACCATACATAGTTGATTCATCGTAAAATTTTGTCTTGTAATTTTTTTTTTTTTTTTGCAATAAAAATTAAAAAAAAAGTGATCAAAAATGGTTTGTAATCGTGTTTTTACCGTTGTACATAAAAATTTACATATTGTTGTTTGGACTTGGCTTGACAACGGCATCCAAAATTAAAAACAATTTTAGTGAAAAACAAGTTTCAGAAAATGCATTGGGACAGCATCTATCAAGGGGGCAATAATCTCGATTTTGACAAAAGTGGATAATAGCCGTTCCTTCAATGATGGTTCCATAAATGCTACCGTTATCCGGTTGCCACCCTGCTTTTCTACGGCTGGCGTAACTTCGTGTTGGAGTGCGCCTAGCGAGAAGACCAAAAGCAGAGAAATTTTTGTTATTTTTTGCTGCTGCTGCTGGCACCTTTCCGTTCGACTTGCAATACTGGCACACCCCCATCTCGTAGAGCCTGTCGCTCCTAGTTATTTTCTGCCGTCCAACTTCCGGTCGGAAGTGCTGGACACAGATTTGTTCGTCATCGTCCAACTGAGGGACGACCTGTACACAAACACACACTCACACACGCAGATTGCGAATTACTTAAAGGAAAAGGCGTCTTTTACTCGTCGTCACCTTATCCCATCATTTAAGTAGAAGCAAGTTAAGGTGAGACCTATCAAGTTGCGTTGGACTGGGGCTGGTTGGAGCAAGCAAAAAAAAAAAAAGAAGGAAGGTGTAATTAAAAATCGAAGTCCCGAGTCGAAACAGTGTGAAAGTGCGAGAGAGAGAGTGTAGTAAGAAGTGAGAGAGAGCGCGCGATATAATCTATGCTCACAACGGAGTGCGGTGAAGAGAAGAAAAAACAACATCAACGCTGAAATAGTAATGCTATCTACAACTAGTAATGGTAGTAGTTGTAGTAGTAGTGGCAGCATGTTTGGGAGATGATTGAAAAATTGGCGCTAATGTTTTCATGCTCGCAGCAGCAATGACAACAACAACAGCGTGGTGCCATGTGGTGTGAAATGTGTAACACAGTGGAGGAGGGAGGCCACCCCCATTCTCTCTGTGCAGAGTTCCCATTTCCAATATGTTTACATTTGATTTTTGGGGTATTTTGATCGTACGGTAACAGAACCAATAAAATATTAAAAGTGAAGTAAAATATCTTCATAAGTGACATGATTTATCGCCAAGTTAGTTAAAATGCTTTCAAATTGGGGAGCAGCTGTTCACTTTATTAGCGGATGATTATGGGTTCAATTCCGATCTGCTCCACGCGGATTGCTGGCAGCTTTGATCCAGCCCGGTTGTGTACTCCGTCGCGCGTTTTTAAATTAGCATTTTTATTGTGAAATTTTACCGAAGGCTGCTCAAAAGTAGTTAATTCGAGACGGGTGACCTGACTTCACACGAGAAACATGGAGTTTCTTCGAAATTTGAGGAAAAACTGTAGTTTTGTGATAATTTGTTTTGTGTTATTTTCGTTCTGGTTTGATTTGCGCGACATCTTGACAGGTTGCTTTGGGTAGTTTCAGTTTTCATCGTTCCGCAGCGTGGTTGTATGAAAGTTTCTATGCAACTCGTATGCGAGTCAGTGGTGCCAAAATGATTGTTTTTCTTGAGGTGGCATAGTTTACAAATAGCAAAGTAATTAATTGATTTGTCGCTAGTGAAATTCAAAGCCGAAGTTAGAAAAAAATAATTAATGTAGATTAATAACAGCAAAAAATCAATTGTGGCCCAGTTGTTGTGCGTACAGCTGCCTAGATGCAGCAGCTTTGGTCGGTATGCGCTAGAATAATCAAGCGGGACGTGGACGAGTAATTCGAATGGAACTGATGCAAATCTTCAACATAGGACCATTTCCAAGGAGCAGAGACAGGATTTTGGTGAAATCAATCCAAAATAAATAAAAAATACATTTGCTTACTAAATACATGCTGGTTTCTTGTCTTTTGCCAAGGAATCAGAAGTTCTAAATAACGTTTGAATCCGATTGATGCAAACGTTCTTTAGAGCGGGGCTTGTCGGTTCAGCTGAGGTACCTCGCGCACGGCTAGCCTGCGTAGAAATGGGTCACCGAAGCTCGGCAGAGCTAACACCTTCCAAATGCCTATGCGAGTTATTTGCATGTATAGAATGTATTTCTAAAAGTATATGGAAACAACTCAATTTGTAAGAAGTGGCCGCGTGGTCCCGTTTGGATGGTTGCACACACACACACACACACACACAATTCCGATCTGCTCCACGCGAGAAATGTTCGAACACTAGGGGAATTCTTGAACACTTCTGGAGTTTTTTTTAAAAGGCCAATAAACCAAATTTCCAGTTTTTGCTTTTTGGGTGTTTTTGAAAGCGCCTTGAGTCAGGGGTATTAAAAAACACCCAAAAGGCAAAAACTGAAAATTTGGTTTATTGGTCCTTTTCAAAAAAAACTCCAGACTTGAATATAAACGAATAGTTCATGTGTTCGCGGCAGAGTTTGGTCCCCCGTCCTTTGGATTAGCAGACAAAATGCTACCCACCAGATCATCGGGGCTTGGCAAGCTTACAAATGGTATAAGATCTAAGAAACTTCTGAGAATCTCTGAACCTAAAGTAAATTGGACACAGACAGCAATGCAAGATGGATCAAATGGAACGTATGGATTGCATACTTTCAGAATCCACCACAAAAAGTTAAGCAAAATGTTGTACAAAACATAAAATAACCATTTTTCTTTGAAACTACAGAAGTTGGACTATTTCAAAATTCAACACACTCGTAACTTTCTGCCAATTACACAACTTTGTTGAACATTGCAAAGCTCTAACAGTTATAGCAAAGGAAATAAAAATTGAAAAGGAATTTCATATTGAATTTTACTCTAGCATTAGTGTACCTATGCGAACGCGTCGTTGGTGCAGCTACGTTAGCTAACAACAGCACAGTAAAAAAATGTTTGTGTAAAATCGCAGCAAAAGCATGCACATCACCTTTGTTAGCAAAAACATGTATTATTGTATGAGAAAACATGTACACAAAAAAGCACCCTACGGGGAAAAAAATAACATCAATCTGGTGAGGTGAGAGTCATACCTCGGGTGAGTTTTCAAAAAGCCGTAGGAGCCACCGTGACCTCTGGCACTAATTTTCCTTTTTTTCAAAATTGAAACAACATTTAATATGTTTTAAGTTTAGGGCTATTGAAGGACGTGTAGATGAACAATCTCAAGTATTTTTGAAATTGGTTTCTGAAGTACAGTCATCCCACACATTCGGAACACTTTTGTTGGATTTTTTCTCAATAGGATGCAAAATGCAACTTTTCTGTCATCCCTGCTATTTTTAAGGACCTTTATTTGGACATTCTCTTGCTATCTTACTAGTAAAAGTAGTACTTTTTCAACAAAAAACTGCATTTCAAGACTATTAGGGTGTGTTCTCCTAACTCCTGAATTCACGTCATTGAATTTACGTTACCGGTTCATCTTTAAACATAAATAGTTTTTCGCCAGTTCACGCATGTTTTTCGTACAAAATCTTTGTAAACATGCTTGCTTACTTTGAAAAAGATATTTGAAGTTGTTTTTGTAAAGATTTTTCCAGAAAATCTTGAAAATTTCCACCTCAAACTTTCCAGGTGGAAGAACCGTTTCAGGTCTAAATTGCATGCAAGTCTCCATTATGGAAGTCGCAAATATAGTTTGCTATAAAAAAAATCGAGTTTACGGACTAAATCTTAATTTTTCATATCAAATCATCTGCAAATGTAAATAAGTTGAAATCAACAAGTAGGTGAGAATTGAGATTTGCAAATAAAAATCAATATAGCAGGGGTGCCCAACCTTTGGTTAAGCGTTAGTTAGTTTTTTTTAATGAAAATACACAAACTAACATATATTTGGCCTGCATTCTGGAAATTAAAAAAAATGTTTTACTGCTAATCAAATCGGTATACCATCAACTGGGGCGAATCGGGACTACAGTCTGAATAGGGACAGCACGTTTTAGAGCACTTGAAAACTTTATATTTGGGAATTAATGAACGCATTTTGTTGCTTTGAATCTGGTCTAACCGAAACCACATAAAAAGCAAAATATGAGGCTGCATCATTGCTAAACTGCTGTCCCAATTCGTCCCATATGTCCCGATTCGGGGTGGATTTTCTGCTAACAAAAGAGAATATTTTCACACAATTTTAAAAAAAGAACATCCGTAAATGAAACATAGTAATTTTGAAAAATAAATGCATAACTTTAACCGTCCTTGGGGTAAATTTTTCAAGCTGTTTTAGATACGTTTTTGTTAAAAATTTGGCGCTTTTGTATAAAAAATTGATGAAATACAGTATGTAAAAAAAGTATTTACACCCCTTGGGCACTATGCACATTTTGTGATGAAACATGTAAAAAAATTAAAGTTTGACAGGAACCTAGTACTACGTTTTGTTCAGAAACTCATGCCAAACATTTTGCTACAAAAAGCTCATGAAAAGATGATTTCTATAAAAAGTTATATAACAAATACTATTACGAAAATAAAAAAGGTGCAAAAAAAGTTTGTACACCTTTCGAAAAATTAACATAAATAATGTTATTTGTTGACAAATCACTATAAATCCAGTCTCCCAACTCCAAATAGGCATCCTTGACTGATTCAAAAAAATAATTTGGATTGAATATAAAGTTTACTAACTACTTAGTATAAAAGTTTATATAACTCTGGAAATTCTATATAAAACTTATCTAAAATTAATTTTGCAAACTTTTAATTCAACTAAATGTCAATATATTACCATAGAATTGCTAAATAAACATTTTGGAGTGGGTATAACACCGTTTTGGGGGTATTTGTATCGATAGAATAGATTTTTCGTTGGAATTTCGTACCAACCCGGAATTACGTCGTAGGAAAATCCGCCGGCATCCGAACCGGTCCACGATTCACAAGTCAACCTATGTGGAATCGGAAAGGGCATAAAATTTCCGATCTTTTGATACCCATACATCTAGGTTTTCTATAAAACCTACGTTTTTAAATACCAGGGCAAAAAGTAAGTTTGATCCACGAGAACAAAAATTACGAAATTCCATACATTTTTGGCAGGTTGCTCAAACGAAACCATAACAACGTTTTTGCTTAGGTATTTAAAAACGTGGGTTTTATAGAAAACCTGGATGTATGGGTATCAAAAGATCGGAAATTTTATGCCCTTTCTGATGCCACAGAGGTTGACTTGTGAATTGAGGACCGGTTCAGATGCCGGCGGATTTTCCGACGACGTAATTCCGGGTTGGTACGAAATTTCAACGAAAAATCTATTCTATCGATACAAATACCCCCAAAACGGTGTTATACCCACTCCAAAATGTTTATTTAGCAATTCTATGGTAATATATTGACATTTATTTGAATTAAAAGTTTGCAAAATTAAGTTTAGATAAGTTTTATATAGAATTTCCAGAGTTATATAAACTTTTATACTAAGTAGTTAGTAAACTTTATATTCAATCCAAATTATTTTTTTAATCAGTCAAGGATGCCTATTTGGAGTTGGGAGACTGGATTTATGGTGATTTGTCAACAAATAACATTATTTATGTTAATTTTTCGAAAGGTGTACAAACTTTTTTTGCACCTTTTTTATTTTCGTAATAGTATTTGTTATATAACTTTTATAGAAATCATCTTTTCATGAGCTTTTTGTAGCAAAATGTTTGGCATGAGTTTCTGAACAAAACGTAGTACTAGGTTCCTGTCAAACTTTAAATTTTTTACATGTTTCATCACAAAATGTGCATAGTGCCCAAGGGGTGTAAATACTTTTTTTACATACTGTATATTAATTATATGCCTTTTGAAATTCAAAAAATTTAAGACGATCGCCTCAGAACTCATAACTACCGAAATGTTAAAAATGAAAATATATTTATCAATTAATTGACTTAGCTCTGTACAATGGTGCAATCAAATACATATTTAACAAAGGAACTGACTTTACCCTGAACCAATGCTTCATCATAAAAACACATTCATTTATACAAAAACTTTGTCAAAATAACAAAATAATTTGTAAATCAACTGAAAAAGGTGTTCGAATAACAGACATGCCTTTTAGAAAAAAAAAACTTCTTGACGGGGTGAGTCATAAGCCACCTCATCAGTCAAAACTTATACTTGAATTGAAAATCGTTGTTTGTCAATGATGCCTTGTTTGAACGATCAACGAAACATTCATGATTATGGACAATCAAAATGAAAATTGAGCAGTCGCAATAACACCCTAAACACCCGAATCAGTTAAATCGTCAATTTTTATTTTTGGCTTTAAATATAAAAGTCGTTCTCAAAATTTATTCCAGAGTTTCGTCGTTTTCAAAAGTTAAGCATTTACAGAAAATGTGCGATCACTGCCATCTGGCGCGGTTTCCAGCTATAAAAAACGTTAGCGGTTTACTTTTTCCGTAGACACAAACCAATTGGTTTGACGTTAATTCAAAGACGTCTTTTGAAATTTACGTCAATTCTGGAGTTATGAGAACACACCCTTATGTACAGAGCAGCAAAACACTGCCTCCAAATTGCCTGTTCCATGATTGTGGGATGTTATTGTGCCTCCCACAATAACTGATATTTTCACAAAAAAGTTATCAGACCATTCATAAAACATTAATAAGCATAAGTTTAATTGGTTTCAGAGTGTGAAGTATTTTTTTGTAAAAAATATGCACTCCTGGAGAGAAAAAAAGTTTGTTTACATCGTAAGAAAAAAAGTGTTCCGAATTAGGGGACCATCCATAAACCACGTGGACACTTTTTTTGGGAATCTGCTGATGATTTTTTGTGAATTTCCGTGTCAGCACTACTTAAAAATATTTATTTCACTTTGTTTACACACATTGCCCATCTACAAAATGTGACAGGTCATTTTTCGACGTGTGAAGTTACACTTGCAATTGTAGTAGTGAAAAAGATGTTCCGTCGAAGAATCAAGATGATGATTTTTTTAGATTCCTTTTAACGATCTTTCATGCGCGAGAGAGGAGAGCCAAGCTTCCTTTGGATTATTTCTCTTGATGAACATCCAAAGATTTTCTTTTGATGATGATTATTCCATCGCTGTGTGCATGTTTTTGAATGCGATTTTACCATCCCTTTTTTTCGTTTTTTTTTTGCTTTTGTTTTTCTATTTTTTTAATGAAATTATGTTATTTCAATCTTTTAGACTGACAAAATGCTTCTAACAGTTTTTTTAAGTTCAGATAATTTTAGACATTTTAAAAAGAAAATTAAAAAATTTATACAGTTTTGTTGAAATAAGCCTGATTGAAAGATTTTTAATTTAATAAAATCTACAAAACCAAAAAGTGGTGAAACAATATTAATTATGTTTTACGTTAGGTTCATAAAAAAAAGAAATTTTTTTTTTTCATTTCACTGTTCTTTTGGCAATATTGGCAGATAATATGAATTTCACTAATTGTTTCAATACACTTCTTTTGAAATCTCTGTGTCTTTTTTATGACGCACTTTAGCACAATACTTTTTTGTGAGAGTTGTTTAGGACATCCAGGGCTATACTTCAACGGAGTTAGTTTCATTAAATAATAAAACTTGAATTTTGTAAATTCAAAAATGTTAAAATGCTAGTTTCCCCATGCTAATTTCATTCCCTTTACGCCTATCTTGGACTTAACCAATCGTTCCCAAATTTTTGGAGATTTTTTGGAACCCTAAAAGAGATTCAATGATGTGTTGCTGATTGGATTTTTATCATTTTCAATTTTCCAATATAACTCGATTCCACTCGATACCTCAATTCTATAATTAATCGGTCTTAAACATCAATTATCTTTTTAACAAACATCTCTTTTTCTATTTTATTTACAGCAAAACAGTTGAATCATTTCGAGGACCAAAAATCTAATCAGCTAAAAAGTAGCAACAGCCTGGTCCCAGGTCTCTGCTGTCGCCGCTGGAGCCGCCCGCACGCCGGACAGCAGGAACCTTCCCACCGTCGCAACTCCAAGGGCATGTTTTCCACTTTTATTGGACTAATTGGTAAGTGTTGTAGCTGGTGACACAGTAACACGGTTACATCAAAAACACTCGCATTACACATCACCACACACACACACTCCTTTTCCTCGCTCGGTTGCCGTATCCTTTGGCGGGCCGTTTCTTCTTCCCGTGACCTTGAAATCACTTCCTTCGCGCTTGTTTGCTCTGTGCTGAACTCTTCGTCCCTTGGTTGTCATTTATCAAAATTTGAGTTTCTTTTTGTGATCCATTTTACTCAGTTTAGCATAATCAATTGAGCGAAGATTCGCCTTTCCTTTTTTGCCTGCGATTTTTAAAGATAAGTTTTTAAAAATAATCATAGTCAGCAAAAACCGGAAGTAGAGCAATTTCATCCCACCCAACAATCCTTAAGGAGCACCCCGCCGATCCCTCACAACACTTCATCCCTCGCCAACGAAGACTTTTATGATTTGCTCATCAAATTTAAATTTATTATTCGCCTTCCGTTGTGTGCACGCCCGATGCCAATCAAAAATCCCTGCGAGCCAAAAGGATTTATCTGTTCTTCCAAGAGAGAAAGACAGAGAGTGGGAGAAAGGCAAAGCTTCTTCTGGAAACGAGCCCCACCCCTTCCTTGGGGCATCTTCCCGCTCCAAACCAACACCCCAACTTCCTCTTCCACCTTCACTTTAAGTTTTATTCGATTTTTCATTCTGATTTTGTTTTTTTTTTTTCGTTCTTCTTTCTTTTTATTTTCATGTTAACCACCCCACCCCCCAAATCACACTCCGCCGTCGGAATCACCCACCCAGGAAAGCGTGTCCGTGTCCCAGGTCCCATGACCCAACCACTTCCTGGAGGAAAGCTGCCGCCGATGCTTTGAAAAATTGATTTTCAGTTTTATTTTTCGTTCCTTAAAAACAAGAGAGCTTCAAACACTATCAACACGACCGCCCCTCTTCCCACCTCCCCATCTTTCTTCCTTCCCCCGCCACAACAACAACAAAAACAGCTGGGAGGAGAAACAGCGAGCCAGCCCCACGGAAAGGGATACAGAGAGAACGAACGCGCGCGCCGGAAACTGATCAGAAAACGTGTTGTTATTCATGAATTTTATAGATATTCAATCATGGTGGGAGGTCCCGTGCATTGCTCACTACTGCTCGTTGTTTAGTGGCCCCTTCCAGTTGCCGGATTTCGACATCGAGGTGAGTTTCGAGCGGGAGAGGGAGGGGAAACTTTCATGGGTTGTTTTTATTTTTTGGGTAATTTTTCCTGGGAGACTGTGTCAAGAAAAAAGCTTTAATGGTGTATAAATTTTTGATATTTTGATTTTGTCGAAAAAACAATAATCTCTTAATTTTCCCCGAAAACAATTACATTTTTGCCTTTTTTGAATATTTTATAATAAGACATTTTAAAGCAAAATTAAGTTTAAAGTTGGGGAAATCTCTTAAAATTTTCACATTTTTCCTAATAAAATTGTATGCGAAACATTTTTTTGTTTGTTTTTTGTAATGAAATCCTTCTTTTATTTAAAATTCAAAATAAACAAGAGACACTTTAAGAGACTTTAAAATATATTCTCTATTCTGATGTCCTTTTAAAATATTCGTCAGCTGAGCTTTTCGATGCAATTTCTCATCTGTTATTCAAAATGTAACGTAAAGAAACCTCTCAATAGTTTCACATTTTCGGCCTTCCTAAAATATTACAATATAAGGCCAACGATAAGGCCTTTTTAGGCATTTTCCTTCATTCACTCGATTTCAACCTAAAGATGCCGGTATTTAAAGAATAGTAAAATATAAATGTTTAAAGAGATTTCCCCTTCTATAAGTTGAATTCTTAATAAAAAGGGAGAATGTCATAAACAAACACAATTGTGAAATATTTTAAAAATACACCTTTTTTAGAAAATTTTCCTCTGGAAGTTGAATTTTTTTTTGAATTAAATATAAGGGAAAATTTCATAAAAAGCTAAATTGTAAAATATTTAAAGCAAGGAAAACTGTGGAGTTTCTTAATAGGACCATCCATAAACCACGTGGACACTTTTTTGGATATCTTGAATCTAACTTTTTCCGATGCCATTTTAGGGCTTTGGTGTTTTCGTCAAAACTAGAGAGGTGAAAATTCCATGCAAGTTTGTCCAACACAGTCTATCCGAAGTTTCGATTACCCGAAGGTTTGTATGGGACGAAATGATAAATGAAAATTCAAAAATCTAATCTTTTGAAGGAATTTTTTGATCGATTTTATGATGTCTTTGGCAAAGTTGTAGGTATGGATAAGGACTACACTGAAAAAAATGTGATACACGGTAAAACAAATTTGGTGATTTTTAATTTAACTGTTTGTCACTAAAACTTGATTTGCAAAAAAAAACACTATTGCAGTCAAAATTACAGTACAGACTCGATTATCCGAAGGCCTCGGAAAATTTCATTTCGGATAATCGAAGCAGGATGTTGTTGTCTTTGTCATATTTTTGATTGTTGAGCTTAAGTATGACTACCAAACTATTCTTAAGTGATTAAAAAATTTTAAATCCAAGATGGCGGTTATGAAACATTGAAAAAATACATTTTGTAATTTTTAAGGCAATCAACTATTCAAATTTGACTAAAATAGGGTCACAAATCCCTTAGTTGGTATGGGGCGCGGGTTCGATTCCCGCCCAATCCTCCTGGTCTTCTATCGGATGGGGAAGTAAAACGTCGGTCCATTTGCGTAGAAGAGGTTTTGGGTGACTATAACCTTCGAACACTTAGAAATAGCATAGCATAGCATAGCATAGCATTGGTGTCTACCCGTAGCTGCTACTTCGTTATTGACCAGGACCCCCAAACATTGCTCCGTGGACCACAGATGAAAATTAGGAACCAATCATCACCCCTTCGCAACATTCAAAGGTCCCTATCGTGCTGATCAATACCGACGCCGGCCACGACCAGTGGTAAGACACGGGGAAGTGGATGGGAATGTTAGCCGATACTTGAGTGATGGGACCGCTAAATCAGCTGCGTCTCCGACAAAGTATCACATGAGTTTTGAGGGGTTAGTAAGATGGGTATGAGGTCAGGATTCACTGTGGTAGGTGATGCGACCATGAGCAATTTGTTTATCGGTTGAAATTTTAAAAATCTTAGGCAGCCGGCTGCGGAAAGACACCTATTTAAGGATTTAAATATAGTATTATTTCGACCGCGATTCTCCAGAAATTCTCCGTCGGCGTGCCTTCCGATCAACGGTGTTGTAGGAAGGGCTTCATTCATTAAAATTATTTTATATCATAAGCCTTAAAACATATACGTCGACGTGCCTTCCGATCCTCGATGATATGGAAAGGACTTGATCCAGCAATACGACTTGCTTGTCTCAAAAAACAAAAATCGAATCGTTTCTATCGAAAGCTATGTAAAGAGAACAAAACTAAAATTCATCGGCCAACGAACGCTCGAACAAAAAATAAATGAAAAAAGAAGAAGAAGAAATCCAATCACCCCATGTACACAAATAGCGACACAAAAGAGACGGAAAATAACACGAAAAAAAACAGGACTGCGCGTCCCCACAAGCACTGCACTGCTGATGCCATTATTTAATTATAATGACCAATCACCCCATGCACTCGAACAGCGACACAAAAGAGACGGAAAATAACACGAAAAAACAGGACTGCGCGTCCCACAAGCACCGCACTATTGATCTATAACCTTCGAACACTTAGAAATGAACAAAAACTTGCAACAGAGACCACAAAAGACCCGGGGTTGTTAAAGTGGATTGTTTTGCTTTTTTTTTTGGGGGTCGCAGAACTCGAATTAACATCAAATCATCAAAGTAAGAAAATTAAAAAAAACGATTTTTTTTTGTTTGTGATTCGATTATCCGAAGTCCCATACAAAACTTCGGATAATCGAGTCTGGACTGTATTACAGAATATTTTGAAAATTTCAAATCAAGACTAACACTTCTAAAAGTGTAATGTTAAATGTTTGGCCCTATTGAAATGTAAGTCTTGATTTAAAAAATGAAAATATTGTTTTCGAAAAGATCGGAAACTTTCGTAAATATTTCATATGTTAACATTGTAAATCGGACCATTAGTTGCTATTTCTAGCTATTGATCTGAACGAAATACACGCTATTTTGCCAAAAATTGTTGAAAAAGCACTTTTTTGGTGATAAATCAAAATGTTTGGTTAATACGGTGATGATTTTAATTTCTCAATAAATCCCATATATTCAAAAACATAACCCTCTACAACCTAACCCCGCCTTTAGACGGGCTTCGATCTAAAAAATCGCCAAAAATCAATTTTCAACCGATTTTTGGTCTTTAAAAAGCATTGGAAAGAAGAACTTTTAAAATTTTAGAAAATTTCAGGGTTGGAAGTTTAACTTGTTTTATGTGACCTTGCCAATGTTTTTAAAAATGTTAATTTTTTAGGGGTCAACTTGACTGTATTTTTTACTAACATTTTCTATATTTTCAGTAAAAATAAATTTTTGTAGTGTCCCAAACTATGCATCTACGCATTTTTTTGAAATTTAAATGATGATTGTGCTATTCTATAGCAGAAAATGTGAAAAACATGCCAAAAATAGTAAAAGTGACTTAAAAACGTGAAAAAATAGATAGGCAAAATGTAATTATATTAGGTGGTATAAAAGGCCAAATACTACCAAAAACAAACATAAACTAAACAAGAAAAACATAAAACAAGAGAAGTAAAGTTTTTCGTATAACAAAAGTTGCTCAAAATGACCTCCTGAACACGGGAAAAATAAATATTTTCGAAAAAAAAATTTGGGCGGTAGAGGGTTAACTCCAAAACTCACTTAAAACTAAAATTCGTAAATGTTTAGCGATTTACAACCTTCTAAAAAGTTGTGTCTGGTCTTATTTTTCCCATTTTGATGAATGATTGACACATGAAACATATCATTTGCAAGTTTTTGAACTACAGTAGTTGTTCGGTAACTGGGCGTTGTTTAACTAGGCTGCTTTTTAACTGGGCGCTCGATAACTGGGCCGTAGCACAGTTAAAAAGCAGATAAACGTCAAAAAACCAAAACAAACCGAAATCACCGAGGGGTTAAGGGATGCAAAAATCATGGTCAACAAATAAAAAAACTTTTTTCAAACTTTTATGTAATTTCAAGTCACAATTAAAGAAATATGAAAAGTAATCATTGTAAACAAATTTAAGTAACTTTTATTTTTATATTTCATCAAATAAATATTATGCATCGGTAGTCCCCTCGTTATTTTTAAATAACTCCTTATGAAATAAAAGAAATCAGAAAGAAACATTTTGCTCTTTTAATTGCTAAAAATGGCAGTTAGTAGTCTTTTTGGAACTATTTTGTTTTGGGTGACCACTCTTTGGTTAAACAACAGCTCATAAACATGATAATACATACTAATTGTTATGCCTGCCAACCACCACCCCTGCTTCAGGACCTCGAGGAAGCCCTGCTGACCGATGCCGACACCGAGAGCGAGGTCGACCTGAACAAGGTGCTGTACACCGCCCGTCTGCTGCCGGATCTGCTCGTGGCACTGCTGAAGGGTTGCGACGCGCTCAACAAGATCGCCTCCCACATCAGCCCGAGCAACTATCAGATGTTCTTGCGGCGTCTGTTCCGTCAGAAATGCCAGGTTGGTTGACACTTTTGAGCTTTTAATTGTGGACTTTTGTGGTTAACATTCGAACACTCTAGGAATACAACATTGACGACAACCCGTTCAACACCGATACGGACTTTGAGAAGCTGCCGCTGCGCACCAAGATCCTCATCTTGAAGTACCTGTGCGACTTTCGTCTGGACTCGGCCGACGTGTTCGCTACCTTTTCCAACCTCGAAGCGGACAGCCTGCGGGTGGAACCTCTTGGGTAAGATATGTTATTAATTTCTCGGCTAAGATCTCATATTTACTAACATTCATTGCACAGCTACGACAGCAAGGGCTCCGCGTACTGGTACTTTTTCGGCACGCGTCTGTACCGCGAGGACTACGAAGGTGGTGCCACCGGCAAGAAGAGCGCCAAATCCGTTTCGTCCAAGGGTGGTGGTCGCTCCGTGTGGCAGGTCATTTGCTTCACCGAGGAGGACTGGAAGAGTCTGGCCGGTAAGCTTGCCGGCTCGCGGAACGAGAACGAGCGGGCCCTGCACCAGCAGCTCGTGGAGAACTTTCTGCCCAACATTCCGAAGATCTTTCGCGACAAGGAGCGCGAGCGACGCAGCAAGTGAGTATTTTTGAAGAGAAACTAAGAAGTTGAAAGGCTTAGAATTTACCTTTTTTTCTCTCTTCGCAGACTGCTGGCCCGCCGCACCTCGTCGCGCATCAAGGTCTACGAGGAGCGCCGCCTGGTGGATCTGTACCGCCAGCAGCAGGAGCTCGAGACGCGCAAGCAGCAGCGCGCGCTGCAGGAAAGCGTCACAAACACCCGGGCGAAGCTAAGCGAAAGCCGGGCCAAACGTGCCGAACGACGGTTAGAAGCCAGAGCTAATTAAGCGAGAAAAACAGAATCAAACGCAGACACGCACGCACACCAAAAATAAAATATCAAACAAAACCGCTAAAGCAAAGCACATCTACGCCCAATCGATCTCTCGCAAGAAAACACAACTTGGAAAGCTTTTTAAACAAGATTTGGCATCGATCAAAAAGTCCATGCTGAGCAACAGAAGCAAATAGAGCGAGAGAGATTGCGATTGTCTCTAGATGTTGTTTTGTTACTTCTTCTATCGTTAGTTGCTGTATGTATGCATGATGTACGAAATCATCATTTCATTATTATTTATTTATATCTTACTCTATTCTTTACTTTTATAACTTTTAAACTTTCTTCTCATTCATTATCATTTCATTCTCATTTTTCGCTTTTTATCAGTAGTTTTTTCATGGGAATGCTTCTATCAATCACACTCTCTAAAGCAATTATACTAATTCCAACCCTTTCTCTCCCCCGGCGATCTCTTTCCAGATCACGCTCGAACTCGGTCACAAGTATAGTATCAACCTATGCCAGCTCAGCCGAACCTCTCACGAGTGATTTTATTTTTCAGCCAAAAGAGCGCGAAAACAACCTAATCGCAAATACTACTTTTAGCAAGCATCCTCACCGGCACGGCCACAAGCACCACCGTCAACGGCAACGCCGGCATCATCGCCGTCATTCGACGCCACCGGTGGCGCCCTGTGGCGCAGCATCTCCCTCGTCGGAGCTAGGCTCGGAACAAACGCGCAGCACCGCGACGGACAATCTTGGGCTAGTGTCGTGTTCCACCTCCAAGCGGGACGAAGAAGAAGCGGAAGAACCGCGGTGTCGTGAAGTGGAAGAAGAAGACGACGACGTGCAGATCGTCGAAGAACACGAGGACGAAGATCTCGAAGAAACGGACAGTGTCAGTGTGAACAACAACAACAACAACAATACCGCAAAGTGCGCCGAACTTGGGTCGGGAGTGAGTGTCGCGAGCACGAGTAGTGGCATCAGCAGCAGCCGCAAGCGCGGCAAAAGTGTCTGCTCCAGCGGATCCGCGGCCAACTCGTCGCCGACTCCGCCCCCGCAACCACAACCGCCTCCGCCCGACGGGGATCAATCGGTGAAGAAGCGTCGCCCGCGGAAGGGCTTCAGTGCGGAGATCGAGGGCTTGCTGCAGTACAACCGGAACATGGCGCCGACCACGACGAAGCTGCCCGGCCGGCAAACGAACAACTCGCTGTCGTCGGTCACGGGGCCGGTGATTTTGCCGTTTGCCGATACGCCCACGCCGCCGCCGCCGACGACGACGTCGGCTCCGCAAGCGTCGTCAAAGGGTGGTGGCGGGTCGGCGGCGGAGAAAAAGGAGGGAAAGGACGGGAAGGAAGCGGCGGCGGTTTCCGGTGGTGAGAAAAACGCTGCTGCCGGCGGTGGACGGAAGAAGAAGAACAAGGCGTCGGAAGTGTGAGTTTATTTGCTGGGATTTTTAGTTTTTTTAGTTTTACTCACCCTGTTACTAACCAGTACGTTTGTTGAAACAGTTTGGGAGGAAGTATTAACCATTTTGTTAGATTTTTGTTTGATTTATTATTTGAATAAAAGCTTTGTAGTTCATTCATAATTCGCATCATTTTTTTTCTCTACGTCATACTAACTCTGGGTTTTGGTCATCTGCTTGAGTTTACAACTTGGCCCAAAAATTCTTTCTTAAAAGATACAGATTATTACATACTTTGATAGCCTTAAGGAGCCATTACACTACCGCAAACAAACAAACAAACTCGCACTTTTTCGTAATTGACAGTTTGCCAAACTCGCAAACAAGGCAAAATGTATGCAGGCTGACGTTTGTACAAACAAATCCAGGCAAACTGGCAAACTGTCATAAAGTGCCTTTGTTTGCCGTAGTGTAATAGCTCCTTTATTGTATGGACAATATGGTGATCATAAAAAAGGACATGTGGTACTAAAATACTTATATGTGCCAATTTTGTTAAGGTTTAAGCTAAGAACGGAAATCGGAAGGACCCCCAAGTATAGTTGACAGTTCAGGTTGGTTCAGGTTTTACTAAAACACTGGAGAATTTAAAAAAAAAAACCTTTTATAGTAAATTTCAAATTAACTTTAATATTCGAAAATTTTCTAAATTTGTATATTCTAAATTTTATAGTTCTCAATGTTTTAATCTTTAAACTGTTGAGTGCTGCCATCTCAAATGACAGAAAATCAGATATTTTTTGGGGCATGTTGGGTCATACTTTAGGAAAGAAACCCAAATTTGGAGAAAGTTGATTTGATTATCCGGGGTGAAATTTTGATGAGCACTTGGGATATTCGAGTACGAACTGTTTTTAAATATTTTAATACAGTTTTTTTTTTCAAATTTTGGATCAGGATATATTCATCTGAAGAAAATTTTATATTTTTAAATTTTTGAATTGTTTAATTTATGTGAATTTTTTTATTCTTGAATCTGAAAATTGCCTGAAACTTTTATTTTTGAATCTTGTATATTTGTATTTTCGAATTTCTAAATTCCTGGATAAAAAAACTCTAGAATTTCCACTTGCAGTTTATACAATTTTGCATTTTTAATTTAAAAAAAAGAAATTAAAAGCCATAGTCTCAATATTTGAATGCAAAAAGTGTTTTAAAATGCATTTTACACTAGTTCAGTTGTTTTGCAATCAGTAGTTTTCAAAAATAAGTAAGATTTGACGAAAACAAAATAAATTAGCGAAAAAAAAAACTTTTTGCGATACTAAACATCGACAATTTTCAAAAATTCAAAAAATGTTTAAATCAACTCAAACATGCTTAAAATGATTTTAAACCCAGGGGATACATTTTAAATCAATTTCAGCTGATTGCACTTAAATTTCCATTAAAATTTGAAGTTTTTTGAATAAATGTTTTTTCTGCCCCCTGATTTTTCGGGCCAACTTTCAGGGGGAGGGGGTGACAAAAACTTTTAATAAAATTTATAGGTACCAGGTTTATTAAATTTTGTTATTTTTAAAATTCAGATTTTTAAATGTTGAAATCAAGATTTTCAAACCATTGCATTATTGAAATTCATTTTTTTCACTGTTACATATTTGAATTTCAAAATTTCATATTTTTTTCCATTAATTTTTTATAAATTTGGAATTTTAATTTTTTTGAATAATTCTTAAATTCTTTGAATTTGGGAATTTTATTTTTTTTGTCTAGATTTTGGTTCAAAAATTTTGTATTTGTAGTTTTCATATTCTTAAACTGTTATTTTTTTTTATTTTCCAGCATTTGTATTTTGGAATTTCTAAACCTCTTATATTTTCAATTGCGGAATCTCATTTTTATTATTTTAGACTTTTGAAATTTCTTATTTTCAAGTTCTTGGATTTTAGAAATTATAAATTGTTTATGTTTTTATTTTGTAATAGTTTAATTTTTGAATATTTGTTTTTTTTTGTCCTAAATTTCTGAATTTTGTATTTCTAATTTTCTGATTTTTGTGTTTTTGAAATTCTACACTTTTTGGAATCTGAAATTTTAATACTTTAGATTTTTTTTTGTATTTTTAAATGTCTTGATTGCTGAATTTTGTAATTTTTGAATTTATTTGCCAAAAATTAGATGTTGTGGCTTTTCCCACTGTTTCACTTCTTTCCAAGCAATTCGGTTGATTCTGGGTTTTCAATATTGTTATATCGAATTGGGTCCTAAAATGAAGCTTAGATTGCTGATATTATTGTTTACAGCGATAAAGCTTATTTTACTGAGTGCAATGACCCTTTGTACAACTACAAAGAGTTTAAAATGGATTTTTAAATCAATTTTGAAATTTTTGACAGAAAAGTTTCTACTTGTCAGCTCGTCCCAAGGGGACATCCAAATAAGCAAACAGGCAAGGGTCCTGTTTTTCGGTTCAAAGATCAGAAATCAACAGTGTTCCTGCGAACACGCGTTCAGTGCGTTTGTACTCGGTCCACCTCGCGTGCAAAACGCCGTGCGGGTGACGACACGCTCTCTCTACTGTGAACTGGTGTTTCATTCTCCGCTGCAGTCACACTACCCCGGCTGCGCCAGAGAGAGTGAGAAGCAGTCATTTGTTCGTCTCTTTGTATGATATTCGCTCGCACGGCATTGTACCCGAGGTTTGCACCCCGCGTTTACACAGCGTACGGCGTTTCGGGAAGACTGGAAATCACTCACTCATAGCCGAATGAAACGCGCGCAACCATTTGTGAGCGAATACGACTCGCTGACTGCCAGCGACTTTGGTCAATAGCTTCTTACAACGATACAAATACTTCGTGAATTGCTTTGCCTACTCCGTCCGTCGACCCGAGTCAAAATATTGTTGATAATATTGATTTTAAGCATTTTAATTCGTGATCAAAGCAAAGCCGATCGCAAACTATTTTGAGTCAGCTTTGAGCGACGTAGCGCATCCGGTCTCTCTGAGCCATTCGCTGCACTACTCGATTGGAATAGGAGGGATTGCAAAAGAGAAAGAGAGAGAGCATTCAGTTGCGAATTGGTGTGGAAGTGACAAACGGTAGGAAACGATCAGAGCAGTTTTGCATCGCGTTCGATTTGTGCTCGCGAGTGAATCAATCAGAACCCTTGCAAACAAGCATCGCGCGAAGAAACGAAAACGAAGAAAGGCAATTTTTTTATTTTTTATCATCGGCTCACTAACTTTAACTAATTTTAATTTTTTAGAGAGAAAATGGTAGATAACATAGATTGTAATGTCCCTCTTTTATTGTTTCACCACCACGCAATCCAAACCTTGTACATATTCAAAAACCATCGTATGACGGAACATGGACCACCTGTAAATGACCCGCAAACCCCCGTGTGCACGATCGTGTTCTACCCCATCACCATCGCACCATTAATCGAACCACCTCCTACGTTTGTGTGTGTGTATTAACCCGGATCCCCAACTGTTGTACATATTCGCACCCTGGACAACTCCGGATATTTCGGTTCTGGTTGGTTCTGGCAGTTTCACCACAACAATCTCGTCCACTCTGATCTCGTCGTTTAGCTTCACCGAAACCGAGGAGGTGCTGCAAATTGGGATGCACAAGGTGCTCGAGTACATCAAGAACCACGACGACGCGTGGCCGTTTATGGACCCGGTCGACGAGGACATTGCCCCGCGCTACTACTCCATCATCCGGCGGTGAGTCATTGATCGAGGTGGGTTTGTTGGGAGGTGTTGATGATCGTTTTATTTTTTTAGTCCAATGGATCTGCAAAAGATGGAGGAAAAGCTGGACAACGGGGAGTACCTGACGTTTGCCGATTTCCGCAACGACTTCAAGCTGATCGTCAACAACTGCCGGCTGTACAATGGTCAGGCCAATGGTGAGTTTCCTGGGATGTTCTTGAAGCTGAAGCTAATTTGTGTTCTTCCCCACAGAGTACACCGAAATGGTCAACAACCTGCAGATTGCGTTCGAGAAGGCCACCAAGCGCCACTTTGACTCGAACTCGTCGGACGAGGAGCAGCAAACGCTCGAGTACCCGATCTTCAAGGAGAAGCCTGCGGCGGCGGCGACGACGACATCGTCGTCGATCGGCGGTGGCAAAAACCTGAACGATGACTCCGCCGCCAAGAAGGACTCCGGAAGCAAGAAGAACCAAAAGAGCAGCAGCAGCAGCAGCAAGAAGGACTCCAAAGTGAAGGATCGCAAGAGTGGTGGGAAAACCAGTGAGATTAGTGACGGCAATTCCAAGTCGAGCAGTGACAAGGGAAGTGCGAAGAAGAGCGGTAAATCTAGTGAACCGGAAGCGACGAAATCCGCGGGGGGTAATAAAAACTCCAAGAGTTTGAAGCGCAAGCGGAAAGAGAAGGACAAAGTGGGCAAAGGTGGCGGCAGTAAAAAGTTTAAACGCAACGACGACAGCAGTGACGGCGAGGAAGACGAGCTGTCGGCGGAAGACGAAGAGGACGAGGAGGAAGACGACGGTGGGCGGAAAAGTGACCGGGAAGAAGTGATCTCCGAGGGGGAAGAAGATGTCGGAGATCGCCTTCGCCGGTGGTGTACGAAGGCAAAAAGAAGAGCGCGGCCAAAGCGAAGAAGCGCGAAGCGGAAAAGGCAAAGGAAAAGACCAAGGGCGGCAAGATTAAGAGGGAAGAGAAGAAGTCGTCGAACAAACGGGGCAGGAAGAAGTCGAGGTCCCGGTCGCCGCCGCGATCGCGGACGCCTTCGCCGAGTCCCGTAGCGAGTCGATCGTCGACGCCGCTGAAGAAGACGGTGGCGGGCACGCTGGTGAAGGGCAGGAACAAGAAGCTGGACAGCAGCTCGGTCAGCAGTTTGAACTCGTCGCAAGCGACGCCGGTGAAGAAGCGTGGCAAGAAGCAGCAGAAGGAGATGCCTCCGAGTGAGGACGAGTTGGACGTTACGGAGGAAGAGTTGCCGACGCTGGTGAAGAAGCGTGGCAAGAAGCAGCAGCAGGAGGTGCCGCCGAGTGAGGACGAGCTTGACGTTACGGAGGAGGATTTGGTGCAGCCGCCGCCGACGTTGCCCGGGGAAGAGGAGGATCGGGAGACTGACCTAAGCAACTTTGCGGATATCGACGATATTCGTGAGGGACGGGTTAAGGATGAGGAAGTCCGAAAGGATTCCGATGGCGGCGGAAGTGTGGAGAATGCACCAAGCAAGGGTGACGGCAAGAAGGGAAAGAAGAACAAAAAGAGCAGCCAGAAATCAGGGAAGTCCAAAGGCAAGAGCAAAGACGAGGAAAAGGTCAAAAAGAGCAAGTCGAAGAGTAAAAGTGGCAAGAGTAAAAAGTCCAAGAGCAAGAGCTTCGAAACTTCGTCGATCGTGTCCTCGAGCGAGGACGAACCCTTAGTAGAACCGCCAAAGGAAAAGAAGAAACACCACAAGGAGAAGGAAATCAAAAGTGCCTCAAAGAAACAACCGAAGGATTTCTCCAAGTACACGACGCTTCCGCGTGGCGATCGCAGCCGATCCCGGAGCTTCTCCCGGTCGCCAAGTCCGGCGGCACCCTCGATCCACGAGGAACGATACTCTTCCATGTCGGAACGGTCGGTGAATTTCGACGACGACGATAAACCCGCGGTTCCAACACGACCCATCACGCCGGACATCATCGACAAGTATGATCTCATCAAGCAGCGACGTCGCAACCAAACGGCCTCGGTTCCACCGACCGCCACCACCCCGTCATCTTCCACATCCAGTGAAAAACCCGCCAAGCAAAAGTCCAAATCTTCGGACGTCGCCGGCGGCGGCAGCAGCCGTAAAAAGCAGAAACACAACCAGAGTACCAGTTCAAGTGCCTCGGCAGACGCCCCTTCAACGCCCAGTACGGCCACCAAACCCGCAAAGGTCAAGGAGGAAAAGTCCTCCTCCTCCAAGGGGAAGGAATCCAGTGGGAAGAGCAAAAAGAAACGGAACCGATCGGTTGAAGCGAGTCCGCCTCCGACGCCAGTGGCGGATCGGTCGCGATCTCCCGTTTGGACGGTCCCGGAAGTGCCGGCTGAAAAGACTCGCCCGTCTTACAAAGACGAGAAGGTGGAGCCGGACAAGAAGGCCGACCCCAGCGACGAGTACGACTTTGTGGACGATTCGCCGACCGAAGCGGTAACGCCAAAGATCCCCTCCCCGGTACCTTCACCAGTGGAAAAACCCCAAAACTTCCCAAAACCAAGTCGGAATCGCAGAAGAAACCATCGCAAAAGTCCGGCAAATCGAACGCCACTAAACCTCCGAGCGCGGTCGCCAACAAACAATCCAAAGGAGGTGGAGCCGCTTCAACCGGAGCTGCCGGAGGTGCCAACATGGAAGCCCTGGAACTAGAAACCGAGCAGACCCTCAAGGACATCAACAAGTGGCTGGAGAATACGCCCCGCTTCAGCGAGTACAGTTCGGCGAGCAATTCCCCCTCGCGGTACATTATGGACGATCTGGACGCGGTCACGGCCAAAATAGACGCTGCTGACTTCCGCAAACCGATCACGTTGGCGCAAATCCCACCCGAGGAAGCCGACAAGCCTCCGATTATCCTTTCCCCACGGGCAAACGACCCACCACCATTAGCAGCTGCCCTGTCGTCGGCACCACCTCCAATTGCCACTCCAAAAGAACCGCCAGTCGTCAAACCGGCGAAGCAACCAAAAGACCACGAAGCGACCCCGAACATCAACAACAACACCAGCAGTGCTCCAATTCCCGCACCACAACCCACAAAACCCCAGTCAACGCCAGCACCGACTCCACCAGTCGTCGCGACGACACCAGCGCCCCCACCCTCGGAACGTCCCGCCCTGGGACCACCCCCGATAATTCCGCCCCACTCGCAGAAAAAGGAACCGAAAGAGCCCAAGCGCAAGTCGCTCAAGGAGAAGCTCAGCCAGCTGGGCAAGCAAAAGCGGGACACCGTCCACCGGACGATCGACCGGCTGCAGCCGGGCAAGTCCAAGGGCAATCTGCTCAGCAGCATCCAGAATCTCAACAAGCCGGAGGAGCTGTTCCCGCTGGGGGCGGGCGCCGCAGGTCCGGGCGGGCTTGGACCGAGCAAGGTCAAGGAGGTGAAGAACTCGCTGATCGTCAAGACGGACGAGTCGAAGCCGAAGCTGAGTTTGGGTACGGTGCTGATTACGGAGGGATTCGGACTTGGGCAGCAGCACGCGTTTGCAGATGAGAAGAAGGAAGGTGGCGAAGAGGCACCTGGTAAGGTTTGTGTTGACGAGAAGAAGTTTGGCGAAACGGAACAGGCAGCTGCGTTGAACAGCTCGAAGGACAGTGATGACGGGGCAGCGGCGAAACTGTTGGTTCTGGAAGACATGAAGGCGGCCAAGGCAGAGCTCGCCAAAACGGATCCCGGAAAGGTGGTTGAATCGCCGGAGAAGGTCATCAAGGCGATCGCCAAATCGGACAAACCGTCGGCGACTCCGAACCTGTCAGCGTGGTTCAAGGCGTTTGGCGCGCCAAAGAAACCGAAGAAATCCGACGATGGTGAAGAAGGCGGCAGTAAGAACTCACCGGAAGGTGAGGGCAAGGGTGGAGAAAATACTTCCCCGTCGGATTCTGGCTTGAACGTACCGTTGGTGCCCAGTTTGGAAAGCCCCAGCTATCCGTCGTTACCACCGGCGCCGCGGCAGCGGAAGGCGAGCACGGGAAGTACCGTTTCGGAGCGGTCCTCGTACAGTCAAGATCCGGACAGCCCACGGATTGGTATTGACGAACGGATCGGAGTCTACCCGGCGCCTTATCCCAGCCCGATGGGAGCATCTCCGGTGATGACCTCCCCGCGCATGGATGAAACGCAAAAGAGTCCGTACCCGTTGAACGGAGCCATCAAGGTTGGCTTCTACCAGGACACCACGACCAAAAGCAGTCCGGAGAAGAGCTGCAGCCCAAGGGAGTTGCCACCATCCCCCTACCCGCAGTACTCACAACATCTGTACACGGCCAACTCCGGCATGGCCGGTGGTACCAACAATATGTACGGAAACAATTACGCTTACGGTGCCACGACCCCAAACGCTCCGACAGCCCCAACGGCACCATCCACGGCGAACACGACGGACACGTTCAAGAACTACGACCAGTACAAACAACCGGCCTCACAGGAATCGGACTACAACTCATCGATGAGCCCCAGCACGAACCCCAACTCGCCCTACCACAACCAGGCGTCGTCTCCGTACCAGCAGCAACCCAACTCGCCGTACCAACAGCCGCAAAACCAAAACTTTGCCCAGCAGCAGCAGTCATCGATTGCGTCGCCGGCCTCGTCCGGACCGCTGTCCCCCTACAGCAACGCCTCACTAGCACCTCAATCGTCAGTACAACAAAGCCCGGCCCAGTCCGTGAGCGGTCACTCGCCTTTCAACCCATCGCCAACGTCGCCTTATCAAACGCCACAACATCAATCGCAGCAGAACCAACCCCAACAGCAGCAGCCGACTCAAGCGCAAAAGCCCGCCCCAACGCCCCAATCCAAACCAAATACGCCCATCCACCAAAGTCCAAACTCACCGTTCTCCCAGTCGAACCACAGCTCACCCTACTCCCAGCAGGACCCCAACTCGCCGTACTCCCAGGGCCAACTGTCCCCCTTCCAGCCAATGTCCCCAAAACCCCCGACCGTGCCCGCCGCCGCCGCCGCCACCACCAACAACAGCCTCAAGCTGGCCCCGCCAATAATAACGCCCCAGCAAGCGGCGGCGGCCGCCGGCGTAACCCTCCCCGACTCACCGGTCAACACGCTGTCCCAAACGTCACCGCACCAAAACACCGGATCTCAGCTGCAACAGCCTCAACAACCTTCACCCCAGCAGCAACAGCAGCAGCTAAATGCCCACTCGGGTTGGAATCAACAGCAGACCACATATGCGCAGTACGCTTCGTCGGCGACGTCGTCGGTGGATGGAGGAAGCACGTTGGGAACGAATCTTCCGGCACCGGCCCACATACATCATCACTCGCAGCATCAGCAGCAACTGGCGGCGCCGCAAACGCAACAGCAGCAGCAACAGCAAATTAAGCCGCAGGCGGTGCAGCTCATGGATGCAAGGTGAGATGATCTTTTGATTTATTTTAGGGTGTAATTTGGTTGATATTGACATTTGAATTGAAATCGTCAAGGTACCACCCGAGCAATGCTGCTATGGACTTTTTTTTTTCGCTTGTTAGAAGCATCACCTTTCATAACAACCAAATAGGATCTCCGTAGCTCATTTCGCCAAATCATAAGTGACGCATTCTTTCGTGAAATATCTAGAATTTAATATTCAAGTCTTGAATTTTGAAAATCTTAAATTCTGAATATTTCAATGTGCGTTTTTATAAGAATTTAACAGTCCTGTTTCAGGATGTTACATTTGCAATTCAGAGATTAATAGAACCTTTCAAATGAGATCAATTCATAATCTGAATGCTCTATTAGGGAAAATAAATTTTGAGGAATCCCCCTGCATCCATGATTCTTAAAATCTTATTTTTTTTATTTCTCGATTTTTGAATTATAAATTTTAAAATTCTCATTTTTTTAATTCTATAATTCTAAGATTTCTAAACTCTTAAATTTTTTAATTCATTAAATCTTAAACTCTTAAAATTTTAAAATCTTAAAATCCTGAAATCTTAAAATTTTAAAAACTTTAAAATCTTTAAATCTAATAAACATAAATTCTTAAATGCTTAGAATGTTAAAATCATAAGCTCTTGAAAATGTAAAATCCTAAACTCTTAAAATCTTAAACCATTTACATTTTAAAATTCTAAGATCTTGAAATCTTAACCTCTTAAATTTTAAAATCCTAACGTCTAATAATTTTAAAGTCAGTTTATAAAAAAAATGGGAGTTTTAAATTCCATTTCCATATTCCTCTATCTTTTATTTCTGGAATCCTCAAATTCTCTAATTTCAAAAAAAAATCTTTAATTCGACAGTTTTGAAATCTTAGAATTTTTAATACTTTGTATTTCTGATTGTAATTTGTTTTAAACTGTTTATTTGGATTTCTTAATTTCTGATTATTTGGAAGGTTTTTATATTCTTGAATTTAATATCAAAATATCAGATGTTTTAAACTTTTATGTTTTTAAAAATCCGTATTTTCGAAAAATAAAATAAAATTCAAAAATTCAAGAATTCACAAATTTTAAATTAAAATAAAACTTGAGCTCAAAAATATTAAAAATTCAAAACCCGTAATTCGAATAATATATACAGTATGTAAAAAAAGTATTTACACCCCTTGGGCACTATGCACATTTTGTGATGAAACATGTAAAAAATTTAAAGTTTGACAGGAACCTAGTTCTACGTTTTGTTCAGAAACTCATGCCAAACATTTTGCTACAAAAAACTCATGAAAAGATGATTTCTATAAAAAGTTATATAACAAATACTATTACGAAAATAAAAAAGGTGCAAAAGTTTGTACACCTTTCGAAAAATTAACATAAATAATGTTATTTGTTGACAAATCACCATAAATCCAGTCCCCAACTCCAAATAGGCATCCTTGACTGATTAAAAGATTGAATATAAAGAACTACTTAGTATAAAAGTTTATATAACTCTGGAAATTCTATATAAAACTTATCTAAACTTAATTTTGCAAACTTTTAATTCAACTAAATGTCAATCATATAATTGCTAAATAAACATTTTGGAGTGGGTATAACACCGTTTTGGGGGTATTTGTATCGATAGAATAGATTTTTCGTTGGAATTTCGTACCAACCCGGAATTACGACGTGGGAAAATCCGCCGGCATCCGAACCGGTCCACGATCCACAAGTTAACCTATGTGGAATCGGAAAGGGCATAAAATTTCCGATCTTTTGATACCCAAACATCTAGGTTTTCTTTAAAACCTACGTTTTTAAATACTTAAGCAAAAACGTTGTTATGGTTTCGTTTGAGCAACCTGCCAAAAATGTATGGAATTTCGTAATTTTTGTTCTCGTGGATCAAACTTACTTTTTGCCCAGGTATTTAAAAACGTAGGTTTTAAAGAAAACCTAGATGTTTGGGTATCAAAAGATCGGAAATTTTATGCCCTTTCCGATTCCACATAGGTTGACTTGTGAATCGTGGACCGGTTCGGATGCCGGCGGATTTTCCTACGACGTAATTCCGGGTTGGTACGAAATTCCAACGAAAAATCTATTCTATCGATACAAATACCCCCAAAACGGTGTTATACCCACTCAAAAATGTTTATTTAGCAATTATATGGTAATATATTGACATTTAGTTGAATTAAAAGTTTGCAAAATTAAGTTTAGATAAGTTTTATATAGAATTTCCAGAGTTATATAAACTTTTATACTAAGTAGTTAGTAAACTTTATATTCAATCCAAATTATTTTTTTAATCAGTCAAGGATGCCTATTTGGAGTTGGGAGACTGGATTTATGGTGATTTGTCAACAAATAACATTATTTATGTAAATTTTTGGAAAGGTGTACATACTTTTTTTGCGCCTTTTTTTATTTTCGTAATAGTATTTGTTATATAACTTTTTTATAGAAATCATCTTTTCATGAGCTTTTTGTAGCAAAATGTTTGGCATGAGTTTTTGAACAAAACGTAGTACTAGGTTCCTGTCAAACTTTAAATTTTTTACATGTTTCATCACAAAATGTGCATAGTGCCCAAGGGGTGTAAATTCTTTTTTTACATACTGTATATACAGAGAAACCTCTTTTTACGCGGTGCGTTACGTTTTTCTAATTTGTCGATTTCTCTGGAACGTCGCAACATTTTTGCAATCTTTTAAAAGCAAATTGTAGGTTTTGTTCAGATCTACAAAACGCTTTTTGAAGCTTGCAAAAATATTGTATGGTTTAGAGAAATCGACGAAATAAAAAGAGTAACGCCGCCGCGTGGCAAAAGGTTTATGTGTACTTAAAATTTAACTTACCAAAATATCAAGAATTCTAAAATTCAAGTCCTGAATTCTGAAATTCTTAATATATCAACATGCGTTTTTATTTAAATTTAACAGTTCTGTTCCAAAATGTTACATTTGCATTTATATTTTGAATTTAAAATTTAAATACTTTAATTCTAAAATTCAAAAAATCTTAAAGTTTTAAAATCCTAAGAAAAAAAATTAAAAATCTTGAAATCCTAAAACTTTAAAATCCCAGGATCTTAAAATTTTAAAATGTAATATTTTTAAGTTCTTAAATTCTTCTTAAATTTTAAAAATCTTATATCCTTAATTTGTGAAATTCTCAAATTCTGAAGTAACACAATTAAATTGACCAAAAAGTCAATAATTTAACAATCAATTCCTAAATTCTGTTATTCTGAAATCCTTTAGTCCCTAAATCCTCAAGGTCTTTAATTAAAAAAAAATCTTCGTGTTTTTTTATTTCAGAATTTTTAATTCTTTGTAATATTGTTTATTTGAATTTCCTAAATTCAGATTTTTTGATTGTTTCCAATTTTTTTGTTTTGCAATCTTGAATTTTAGTTTTCAAAATATTAGAATTTATTTAATTTTTATGTTTTTGAATATCCGTATGATTAAATTTCTATTTTTTATTTAGGATTTATAAAAATTAAAAAAAATATTTTTTAATTCTTCAATTTAATTTAATTAAAAAATTTTTAAGCCCTATGTTTTTAGATTTTTTTAATTATTTTTTTGTTTTAATTATTTGTGTTTTTAAATTTCTTAATTTCAAAATCATAATATATTTTTTTTTGCCTGAAAATGAAATGATTATTGTTAATATAATATACCTGACGCGATTGGTAGTGAACAATGTACACTCGCGTATAAAAACACACATTTTATTAAAAAAAAAAGTGGTACCTATCTCGGATTTTCGTTAATGAAACTCAATTTTTTCATATGTTATGCAAAATTTCCTGAAGGATCCGATATAAATACAGCCTTGACTCGATTATCCGAAGCCTCGATTGTACCGAGACCATCAAAACAGTATTTTAATTTTCATGGAGCATTTTTGAGGTGATATTTGATTTAAGTGACCCAACATAAATTAAATTTTTGTTGTCGACAAGGTAGTCGATTGACTGTAAAAATCCTTTAAGTGGTTAGATACATGTAAATCGCCAAAAACGTCAGAGGTTGGTATGAGCACACATTGAACTTTTTTTTTAAATCTTTTTGATGGGCATTAACATATACATTTTCATCTATTATCAAAATAAATTTGAAGACATTTGGACTAACCATTGCCGAGATATAGCTATTTTAAGTTAGCAGTTTAAAAAAAACGGGTGCCACGATATCTCAACACTGATTTGACCAAATTAGCTCAAAATTTTGGTGAAGACTCGTTGAACCGATCTTGTGTGCATGACGAAGTCCGATTTTTAAAAACTGAATTTAAAAAAATATATATTTTTTTTGTTTTTCAAATAAAATATGGTCAGTTTTTGATTTTTGTATTTTTTTTAAAGCAAAATTTCAAAACCGGGCTTCGTCATACACACGGGATATGTCTTGGGACTCTTCACCCCAAATTTCAGCCAATTTGGTTTATCCAATCTCGAGAATAACATTCACAATTTTTGACAGTTCGCTTTGCGCATGGCAAAATTTTGAACTTGAATCGTCGCTTTCTCAGTTAAGTTACAAAATATCTTTATGAAATTTTCAGGAGTGATTGAAAATCATCTTTTTAGTGAATTTAGTGAATTTTCTGAAACATGAAAGTTTGTGATTTTCTACATGTATGTAACCCCTTAAAGTTGGTTTTTCCATTCATCTGCCATATTGGACGCCATCTTGAATATTTGGTGTGTTTTAAGAATCAGGTAACACTATAGGCAGATTCGGATTCAGGAGGGTCGATTTAGCCTAAGCCCATCAAAATCAAAAGAAATTATCATTTATCGGAAGAATGCAAACTCTTATATTAAAAAAATCCTTTTAAAATCTTTTTTAGAAATTTTATAAGCTTGAGATGAAACTGAACGCCGGCCATTAAAAAAACATGTATGCGACTAAACCTTTTCTGGCCTGATGGGTCATATATAACCCAAAAATCAAAATTTCCAGAACTTGCCTATAATATTCAAATGGCCGTAAGAATCATTTTCCCACCATCGAATCAAAGCCTGAAAGGGTTAAATCAATCTTCAAACTAGACAGAATGTTTGCCTACGGCATTTACCCTCTGCCAAACAGAGAACTCTAAGATACGGCGTTTTTCTTAGAACTGCTTTCAAAAACGATCAAATATTGATACCGTTACTCTTTTTTTTGCAGTTCCAATAATCAGCAACAGCAGCAGCAGCAGCAGGCCCATCCATCGTGCCAGCAACAGCAACCGCAGCAGCATCATCCAAACTTGAGCAACCTGACGCCAGCGCACAGCCAGTCGTCGTCCAACCTGCAGCAGCAGCAGCAACACCAACAATCACAACACCAACAGCACAGTCATCTGAGCAACTTGCTGAGCAACAACCCGTACACGTCCAACTATGGCCGCCAGGCGTACGAACAGCAGCAGCAACAGCAACACGTTGGGCAGCCGGACAAGGGCGTCAAAGTACCTGAGCTTATCAATTTGGGCTACAACAGTGGCAGTAACGAGAGCAGTGCCAGCAGCAAGAGTCAGCAATTGCAACAGCAACAGCAGCAGCAGCAACAACAGGAAATGCCGATGAACATGGGCAACAAGGCGGCGGCGGTGGAGGTGGCCAAGGAGCAGGCCAGCAAGCAGCAGCAAATGTTTGAACTGATGGGTTCGATGGCGTACGGCAATCCGATGGACATTTCGATCAGCAAGAGTAAGGCGTTCGACATGTTTAATCGGGCGGCTACGATGACCTTCCCGAGGGGTTTTCCGAGTGGACAACCGCAGGACGTTGGTAAGATGGGTTACGGGGGAGGATCGGTGAGTGGGTACGATCAGCAGCAGATGGTGACGAACACGAATAAGGCCCACGATATGAGCGGATCCAATCCGTACGGTGTGCCGCAGCATCATCAACAGCCCCAACAGCAAGCTCATCAGTCGAAGGTCAATCAGAGTGGGGCTGCTTCGTCGAGTGGTCCGTACGATCAGCGATCGAGCGTTCAACAGCAGCAGCAGCAGCATCATCAGGCGCCTTCCCAGGCCAACATGGATCTCAACACCGGGTACAAATCGTTTGGCGGAACGCCTTCGTCGACGCTGATGGATCCGGCACTGCGAAATTTGGCATCGCTGTCCTCGCTGTATCAACCCGAGGCCAGTTATTACGATAAGAACATGCCACCGGCGGCGCACAGTATGTTCAAGAGTTCCGGCGGGGTCGTCCCCTCGTCGGCCTCGTCGACGTCTGCGTTGCAGCAGATCTTCAACAACTCGATGGCGACCACGATGGCGTACAACGCGGCGGCCGCTAGCAGGGATCAGCAAGGAGCGGCGGCGGCGTACGGCGGAAATTACCATCATCAGCCCCAGCAGAAGGCTCCACTCAACGTACCTTCGGTGCAACCTCCCGCGCCTCCCGTGGAGAAGCCAAAAAGAGGTCGCAAGAAGAAACAAGATCCGCAAGAACTGTTGCAGCAGCAGCAGCAAGCCGCCCTTCAACAGGCCCATCAACTCCAGCAACAGCAACCCAACCCGGCCCACCAGGGATTCCAGTCGTACTCGGGCATGAAGTCGAGCCAACCGCCAAGTTCTTCCAGCAACCAACAGTCCGGCGGGTCGTCATTGTCGGCGAACGCCGGCTCCGGTAACGCGAATGCCGTTGAACCATCGGCGATCTCGCTGAAAACGGCCAACGTGCTCCAGGGCAGTGCGTTCAACTTTGGCCCGGGCCCGGCCGGACTCGGTCTTCCAACGAGTCTGTACGGCGAAAACTCACCCTACCTGGAAGAGTTCCGAACCAACCCCACAAACGCTTACCCTTACCTTCCATCTAGTCACCGAGGGTCAGCCGCTTCCAGTGGGGCAGTCGGATCGGGCGCTTCCGCCGCCGCAGACGGGTCGGACAAATCCATCAACCCGGCAGCTTCGTCGGCCTCGGCCGTCCCCGTTGCCCCCTCGCCCTACCACCAGTTTCTGTCCCATCCGTCGTCCCGCCCGTCCCCGTACCAGTTTATGAACCAGCTCGATCCGCTGCACCAGCAGTACATGATGCTGAACCAGAGCCTGGGGCTGGGCGCACCGGGAGCGCACGGACCACCGGGTGCGTACGGCGGTCAACCGGGCGCGTACCATCCGGCCCTCGGGATGCACAAGACGCCGTACGACGCGATGAACACGATGAACCGACCGCCGTGGATATAACAGCAGCAGGACGTTGCCACGCCCGGGAAGGGCGGTGGTGACGGCATGGCCACGACAGCGGCAACGGCCGGAGCGACCAGCAGTGAGCAACCTCCTCCGACGAGGGAGTCTGCTGGTGGCGTAGGTGTCGTGACGCGGAACGAATCCGTGGTTTGGGACGCCCGGCGGAACCATCATGGGAGCTTTTAGAGGGCGAGCAACGGTGATTTTTAATTTTAAAGTGTTTATTTTTTTTTCTCGTTGGAGGCAGGGAATAATGGTGTTTTTAAAATACTTTAAAAATCTAGATTATTGAGGGAAGATTCTGGTTGATTGGGAACAAACCGATCAGGCCAATTAAAAGTGTGTACTATTTTAGTGTAAAATTTGTAGTGCTAGATTTAGAAACGTTTTTTGTATAGCCTTTAAAAAATATCAACACATTATATTTTTCATTTTTACTGAAAAATAACTGTATTTTACAAGACGTGCGCGCACGCGCGCTGCGCTTCAATAAAAGTGGATCCGCAATTTTACGAGCCATACTTCGGGAGAGGAACTTTTAATAGTGCGTGCAATATCAAAGAGCAGCAAAACTTCCGATTCACAAACACCGTTTGTAGTTGGTCTCCGTAGACACAGATTACCTTTCGTGCCCTTGATGAATCCACAAAGTGGTCGCGCAAGGAAGGATGGCGCGCAAAGATTGTGCAGTGATGAATAGTTAATTTACGACCCCTCTTTGGATAATTGTTAAATGTTGTCTTTTTGATTAGTTTTTTTTACCTCTCTATTTTTGTTTTCTTAACTGATAATGCAATGTCGCGATCCCAGATTAGCAAAATAATGAAAAAATAAGCCTTCCAAAAGGTCATCAATTGTGCTAAGGTAAATAATAAATGTGAAACAAGTTAGATTAAATCGTTACTTTCGTCGTTTTAGGTTAGCAAAACTGTCTTATTCTCACTTCCACTCTTAGATGTAAACCGAACCAAATGAGATTAAACCAAACTAACGGTTTCACGGTCATGCTTTACAAGAGCTGTTCTACCCAATTCATTGAAACTGTGTTCTGTTTCTTGCTGCTGTAAAAAAATCAAACTATTGTTTCATCGCCCCAAAAAGACAAACGCGAAGCGCTTATATTCTCTCTCAGAAGTGGACAACAATCGCACCAAAAAAAGAATACACGCTACCTACCACACGAAATATTCAGGATATGCAACATACCGCAAATAGCAAGATAAACGTAAACGTAAAACCAACATTCCAGTTCGGCGACGAACTGCGTAATAAAAATCACAATGGAAAACAAGCTTAACTTATCGCTTATACACATTGACACAAACTCACACTCACGTAGGACAAATCTTTTCTTATGCCTTTTTTAGAAACGATACAAAAAAGCAAAACAATAATCCGTGTTATAGATATATCAGGACGACAACAATACAAAAGTAAAAGAACTTGTAGAATTCTAAACCGAACAAAAAAAAAACAACAAGCAAATCACACACACCACAAACTTAGCCTTTTTGAAAAACAAATAGTAGAAACCAGGTAAAACCACTCGGCGCGAACTGGGTCATCTGTCGAAAGCGAGAAATTCTTGAGAGGCGAATGATCGTGTTATCATTGAATCAAAATAAAACAAAAAACGTGCAGAGAACGCACTCAAATCTTACGATTCGTTATTCAGCTTGTAAATACACAAACACACAACTCAATTTCTAGTTTTTATTGTTTTTCTATTCAGGTCAGCATTCGAAGCAAAATCAAAACGGCAACCAAGCATATTAATTGTAAGCGTGTGTAAATATTTAGTTTTTAAACTGCGATCTAAAAGTGCGTCTCCTCTTTAAGAGAGGAAAACGCTTAAGTTTTCTGTTACTTTAACTGAAATGTGAAGAAAGATCAAACACCCGTACACAATATCTTTATCGTTGTTTGCGTAGCATCTAACAGATTGAGTAAAAAAAGGAGTAGCAAAATAAAAAAGATAAAACAAAAAAACATATGGAAATGTTTGAAAAAACTTTGTGTACTGGAAAACTTAAGATTTAGTGACAAACAGAAATTGCTGAAAAGGGCAGAATTTATGTTTTCATCTTTGGGGTAAATCAACATGTTATTTAATAAATAAATTAAACCATATAAATATATACACACAACAACAACAAGGTAAACAAGATTAGTTTTATAGATACGCTATAAAAGAAAAAAAAAGAACCCATGTAACTGCGTAAGTAAAGGGCAGAAAAATATATTATTATAATTATTATTACTGAGAGAATAACGTTACAACAATTGAGGACACAGCATACAAATATAAACAACAATACAAACTACAAAAAAAAGTGTGTGGAAGTAGTAGAAAAAAATATACAAAATAAACTGTGAATGAGACAAGTGTAAATGAAAAATAAAATGAAAAAATATATTTAAACTTTGTTGGTTGATTTTTTCAAGAGGTAGATTGAAAGAAAGAAGAGCCAATTGTGGCAAAAATCAAAAAACGAATCGAATGTGAGCGCTAAGTGAAGAATACAATTAGATCATCTTTTACTCCGTAATCTGTACACCGAGATGCGCACACGATTTTTTGTTTTGCACTAATTTTACTACCGAAAACTGGGGTGACATTGATAGAAATTTGATCAGGCCACTAATTTTGATACATCCAAAGGAACAGTCACATTTTTGCATATATGTTCGATAATAAGTTATCCTTTAATGCTTTCATACTAAAAATTTTCAAAAATGTTCAGATATTAATTTGATGGACATTTGGAAAACCTATCAAAGTCACCCCAGTTTACGGTACTACAATTACCGGCACTAAGAATATAAAGAAAGCCCTTTCCCCTCTCCAAGCACAGTTAGTTTGTAGCGGGTGTGAGGACACTTCGTATAGACGCCCTTGCTCCCATCACGTTACTAAAGGTATGGAGCGTCGAGAAGCCAAACCATCAGAAAAGAAGCAGGCAATCCATAACTCACAGCGAACGACCAAGGAAACACCCTACCCTGATGTGTGTGTGTGTGTATGTCAGAATTATTGAAAGCATGGTTGTCGTTTAAAAAGAACGAGTTCACCAGTTAACAAATTCTGCAAAACCGTCTTATCTTCAAACGTCTTCAGAGGGCTTGCTTCCCAATTGGGCGGCTTCCGCTGCCACCGCTCCGTCGTCCTTTTTTCCACCGTTCGTAGTAAACTTGTCACGCGGCAAGTTCTCTTTCGTTCGCAGAACCGCCTCGCTCTCCACGTTCGCAACCTTCCCAATTCGGGCCAGGTCCCGCCGGCTTCCGATAGCTGTCTATTTCCTGGTCGAATCCACCACAGGGGGAAGTTTCGACGGTCATCGCGTTTAATGCCAGTTCCGCGACCACGCCGGGACGAGCCACGTCCTTGATTTAATCGTCCTCCTCGAGCACTACCATCTCCGCGATCCATCTAGGCCGGATGTGAAATTTTGATCAAGATTGGAAGAAATTCGAAAATTTTAAGGCTGTGCAGAAATTGTAATGGTCGGTGTTATTTAAAATTTTTAGAGAGCTGAGAAAGTTTTTAAACAAAATTGAATCCTTCTGGTTTGAAAATAGAAAATTGTACTATTCTATTCCATTTCTTTTTTTTTATTTAACCCTTTGGGATAATTTTGTACGAAAATGTTATGAAAATCAATTTTCCTTGCGATTGTGTATTGGAAATTTTGCCATGTTTCATGTTTTCGATAAAAAAAAGTCATAACTCGATTTACGTATCGGATAAGGAGCAATCGCGTAATGATTTTTCTTAATAAAAATTTAAATATATTTACACCTTAATTCCCAAGCTCGAGATAAAGTTTGAGTTTGTATGGAAATTCAATTCAAATTCTTGAAGTCTGGAGTTTTTTTTTGAAAAGGTCCAATAAACCAAATTTCCAGTTTTTGCTTTTTGGGTGTTTTTGAAACCGCCTTGAGATTCTTGAAGTCCAATAATACCCCTTAAAAACACCCAAAATGCAAAAACTGAAAATTTGGTTTATTGGTCCTTTAAAAAAAACTCCAGAAGTTTAGGTGCTAATAACATTCTTAAAAATATTAATAATAATTCTCCACCAAAACCGGAAATGGATTTTAATTATATTTTTTTATTGGCTCAAACTTTTCAGAGCTTTCCCTGTGAACAAAGAAGCCATTTTGTGTCTTGGTTCACCCATACAAGGCTCCATTCAATTTTGGCAGCAGTCCATACAAAAATGATGAATATTTCAAAATATGAATCTTTTGAAGGAATTTTCTAATCGGTTTGGTGTCTTCGGCAAAGTTGTAGGTATTGGAAAAATAGTTTTTTTTTTCAACTTTTTTAATTTCTGAAATTTTTGGTATATTTTAGGGGAACAAAAAACCACATCTTTTGAGCCATAAAAAAGTATGAAAAAAAAACTTCTGCCGAGTTATGATATCTTAAGGGGTTACATACATGTAGAAAATCACGAAATTTCATAATTTTCAATCACTCCTGGAAGATTTACGAAGATATTTCATGACTGAACTGAGTAGACGACTTAAGTTTACAATTTTGCCATGCGCAAAGCGAACTGTCAAACTTTGTGAACGTTTTGCCTTCCTCACCTTACTGAGGAAAGGCTATAAAATCACTCGGAAAATGGACTTTTTAATTAGACCTCCTAGACCTACCTTCATTTGTACATATCGACTCAGAATCACCAGCTGAGTAAATGTCTGTGTGTTTGGCTGTATGTAGACATGTGTTTCAAATCAATGTCACTGGAATATCTCGTCACAGGCTCAACCGATTTTGACCGGAATGGTTTTAATCGATCCGTCTTAACGTCCCCTAAGTTGCTATTTAAATTCATGCAGTTTTATCAAGTATTTAAAAAGTTATGTTCAAAAAACTGTTTCATATAAACTTAAAATTATGGTAAAAAGGGTGGTTTTTTTTATGTAACCCTCACATGTTATATATTTTTAGAAAGCATATGAGAAGACCTTTTAGGTGGAGTAAGAATTTTCAAGATCTGACTTACCTATCTTAAATTACAAGCAGTTAAAAAATGGTCTGAATTCACATAATCTCAACTGGTTGGGTCTGATCGCCACGAAAAAGCCGTGTAGAGGGATGTCATTTTCTTCAAAGGCCGTGTCTGTATAATCTTGACAAAAGGTCTGTAGGTAGTCTGTGTTATTACTCATCACTTATTTTTATTAGGACCTCTTAGGTGCTGCGAACGTTAGGGGAGATCCATAAACATGTGGACACTTTAGGCGGGTTGGAACCACTATAAATGAGAGGAAGGCACCAACTACCTAAAGGTGAATTAAGTAACGTTTTCTCTAAACACCGAGTTTATTTACGGGTGCGTCTAATCAACTGAAAACTATTGAATTTTTTTTTTGCATTGATAATCATATTTCTCAATTAAATTTTCAAAAGGCCCTATCTGCATAGGAAACCCATGAGGGATAGGTTGTTTTGAAAATTTAATCTAGAATTTACCATATTTTAAATTCGTCAATTCTTAGATATTTTGGAAATCAATGATTGCAAAACAACTGAATATGTGTATAATGCATTTTGAAACACACTCTCCCCTCTCCTCGAGTTTGGTCAGAGTCGTGACATAAACTTAAAAAATATATTTGCAACGGCCAAACTCAGAAACCCCTTAGTTTTTTGAGAAAATCATTGAAGGGGTGGGATTAAATTCATGCAAATAAACAGAATAAAATTGGTGTATGTAAAACAAAATGTTAGCCACAATTTCTTCAAAGAGTGTTTTCCCACCGTGCAAAAGCGGCGAAACCAGAGAACTCCCTAGCTCTCTTTCTTCCTCTACTCTCGTACTCTCTAGCTAGCTTGTGTATGTCGTCGATGAATTGCATAACAAACCAAAATCATAATCCACCTAACTGGATAGTTTGCCTTCCACATGCAACGCATTGCATGATATTCGTGACATCCATGGCTTTCTACCTAAGGTACTCGCGATTGAGTGTGTAGTAGTGCGGTTGTCAAAATCGTTAGCTCTGACTCTCTCACTCCACTGACACTGACATTGTTTATGTTTTGGTTTTCCTGACACGGTCCATTGTTCGTTTGTTATTGTTTTGGTTTTAGTGGCACGGAGCCATTCACTCACACAAGATCGCGAGTACCTATGATATACAGCCTTTCGTGACATCGTCCTGATCGTCGCAGGTTGATTTCTTGATTTTTTTTTTTAAAAGGACCAATAAATCAAATTTTCAGTTTTTGCTTTTTGGGTGTTTTAAAATACCCCTGACTCAAGGCGGTTTTAAAAACACCCAAAAAGCAAAAACTGGAAATTTGGTTTATTGGACCCTTTCAAAAAAACTCCAGATTTTGAATTAAGAATGCCATTTTGTGCAGCTTTCAATACCTCACCCTTTGACCTTCACAGATCCCCAAAATTCGATTGCAATCTTGAGATATTCAATAAAAACCAACAAAAAAAAAACTCCGTTTAAGGTTGGCACTTTTCATGTGAAAGAAGGTTCGATCTGATCGTGCTATTTTGACACAGCATGCAAGTGCGACAACTGGCCAAAGAGAATTTAGTCTAGGGACTTTTGTCACATGTAAATGCCCGACTAGTGTATACATTATTGATTGTAACTCGGGAATCCGGCAACAAACTTCAACCAAATTTGGAGGCAATGAACAGAATAGTCTGCTAAACATATCGTGTTTGTTATTGTTTACATTGCGTGCTATTGTTTTAAAACACGTTTCTTTCGAAATTTCAGAATTCGTGTGCTCGCACGGAGAAAGTTGGTTCACGTTTTGTTCACGATTTTCGAAACTAATGCGGATAGCACGATAAATTAAATAATTTTGTTTTATTTTATAGCAGCTGTAATATAAGACCTTTCCCAAGTAAGAAAGGCAAACCCCCACGTTCTGAGATTGAGCTGGAGAGCGTAGACACTGAGGATGAGATTACACGTAAAGGCAGTACGTAGTAGTAGTACGAGAGAAGACATCGCCGCGGTCGGTCGTTCTGTTGTCGCGTGTGAGTGATTCTGGTGGGTTGTTTCCATTCTTCGAATGGCAACAAACCCGCGTGTCGCGCCGGTTCACAATTTTGGTTTGGTGTAAAGTTGCGTTTTTTTTCTTCGCGGTGCATTCCAGCGTGATAACAAGAGAATACACGCGCAAAGGTTACGCGGACTTACGCGGAAGAAGCCTTTCGTTGGGTGTCGTCGTCCTATTATTGAGGGGAAATTATCACACACCCGGAATATCAACTGAGTGTTGTTGGCTCTTTACGCGATGATCAAGTGATATCCCACGGAAGTGGACCAATTAAGTGCCTTCTTTTGAGGTTCTAAGCTGCGGGCAACAGAAGTGAAGATTGAAGGTTTAGGAATAAAAGTGGAATACAATACGTACAGCAGAAAGAGAGAACAAGACCAACAAACAACATGGGCAAAGTCGAAGTGGACAAGAAGCTGCTGCCGATGAAGGCGCACTACTTCCTCTTCAATGCAGGTGAGATGCGAGATTTGTGTGATACGATACGTTCAAACTAATGATTAGCAAACCGCTTTTTAATCTCACATAATGCATGCAATTAATTTGGATTCGCAGAGAAAAAGTTCCATTCGTCGAAGGCTTTCATAAAATGATCGAATTTGGCCACCTTAATAAATCAACCCTTTTCTTATAATGCGTACAAAAGAAACCTGATTTTGGGATTCTAAGAATCAAAGGTAAAAAATAACGAGGGGAACTTATAAGCGAAGCGTGTTCCTTATATCCCCTGCCGATTGGAATAGTTTTATAAATGTTATCCTGAGACTGCTGGACAGGAATGTCTGACAAAGGAAGATGTTCATGAATTATTATTTTTTTTTTATTTTTTTTTTCGGAAAATAGCTGACAAATCTTTAACGTTGGAGTATATTCAATAAACTTTTTTTTACAATTCATGCCATTTTTTTACTTCTCTTTCTAAAAATACAAAATGCCACCAAACAGAACACATCAACGTACGACACATGATACTGCATATTCCTCCCCTTGTACTGCACTCTGGGGTTGATACATTGTACCATGACTTAAAAGCTTATCAGCCAGCCGAAGCGTTCAGATTCCCCAATTGAACCGATGAATCGTTGAGACATTGTAAAAAGGCATGCTCCGTTAAAAATCGGCTGTCAGTCGAAATGTGATGATAATTTGTGCTCAATTTGTAACCTATTGATAAGACTCGGTCCTTTCGGTTTTATTCCAAGCCCGCGGCAAATGTCGCCGGGCGCGATTCTGACCGGGTGATAACGTACCGGGGCTGGTTTACATGTGGTGTACAGCTGTAAATGTTTGTGAATTTAAACGTAATTTGAACGCTCCACCACAGCAATGAACCGACTAATCGTCCCAAGCCAAGCGCGATAAGACAAAATGCATCGAAAATTGATTACCATTGCATATTATTCGATCGACGGCTTGTAGATTCCGCGTTAAAACACCTATAGCAGGACGGCAGTACCTCTAATTTTCACTTTAAATATTACTACTTTGAGCAAAGAAGTTAAACATATGTGATGGAAATCATAAATATAAATGAGGATCATTTCTTGAAATTTGACAATGTAATTATGTATCGAAAAGTTGCCGAGTGTGTGTCAGTGTTGAAAAATGAAGGCTAATTCGAAAAGTAATAGTAATAATTTTTTTCTCAACATAATTTCTTTACCATGCTCTATCTCAGCCTTATTTTTCAATTTTCAATGTCTAAGAAGAAAAACGGCAGAGAATTTTCTCAACCACTAGAAAACATATTTTCAGAAAATAACATATATGGGTCATTCCAGGTCAACTGAGTACACTTTTGGACTCGACCTTCACCAATTTGGACCAAACTTGGAGGAAACGTTCATCTATCGATAGTTATTCGAAAACCAAAGTTTGAAGCTGATTGGACCATCCCTCTATTTTGGCACCGCTCTCTTTTTTGACGATTTTCTAAAAAAAACTGTTTTTTTTTCTTTTAATCATAAATTTTTCAACTATTTGAGCAAAAGACTTTCTACAGGTTGCATTTTATAGAAAATTTTCAAAGGAATTCGATAAAAAAAATTTAACCCTTAAATGCCCACTAATATTATATTTTCACGTTTTAAGTATTAAAATTCAGTTTTGACCAATTCCAATTTGTTTTGTTTTATCACCATCGTGTTTCCCCGGACAATTTTACATAATAATCAATGTAGACCTCAAACTAAAATGAACTATTGGCGAGATACAGCGATTTTACTGATAAAAGTATGATTTTGCGCTGCATTCTGTCCTACACCCTTACCAAAAATCATGATTTTTTGAGTTCCAAATCCCACTTTTCATACGATTTTTTGAGTTCAGGTACTACAACCATAAAAATGGTTATATGGGTTGAACTGAAAAATTCGTATGAAAAGTGGGATTTGGAACTCAAAAAATCATGATTTTTGGTAAGGGTGTATGAATTCAAATCCGAAAAAAGTTTCTCACATATAAAACCGAACTATGCGGGATCCATCTCTTTTGCCTTCCTCAGTGAGGTAAGGCTATAATCCTGCTCTAAAAATGAACTTTGTATAAAAACGTCCTAGATCCACCTTCATGTCGACTCAGAATCGAAAACTGAACAAATGTCTGTGTGTATGTGTGTGTATGTATGTATGTGACCAACCAACTAGCTCATGTTTCTCGGCACTGGCTGAACCGATTTGACCCGAACCTGTTGCATTCGACTTGGTTTAGGGTCCCATAGATCGAGTTTTATACAGATTGAAGTTTCAATAAGTAGTTCAAAAGTTATGTATAATAATGTGTTTTCACATATATCCGGATCTCACTTAAATTTATGTAAACTATGTCCGGATCCACCATCCAACCCATCGCTGGTTAGTTTATCAAAAAACCTTTCCAACGAGTTCAAAACATTGAAGATCTGGCAACCCTGTCTCGATATATGGTCACTTAAGTGACATTTATATACTTTTTTTAAGCTGGATCTCATTTAAATGTATGTAAACTAAGTCCAGGTCCATCATCTGACCCATCGTTGGTTAGATTATCAAAAGATCTTTCCAACGAGTCAAAAACATTGAAGATCTGGCAACCCTGTCTGGAGGTATGGCCATTTAAGTGATATTTATGTATTTTTTTATTCCGGGTCTAAAAAAGAGATGAAATTTTTGTACAATTCCATCTTATCAGCCATTGCCATTGTTGGTAATACGTGAGGAAGGCTCCACCCACATAGGTGGATTAAGTTAGTTTTTGTTGAAATGTTGAAAAGTACACCATGTACTTCCGAGTGCTGCGTTGACCTGGAATGACTTATATGAATACTATATAAAAAATTACATATATTTTTGTATACCTAAAATCAATCCCAATTTTTTTTCAAACCAGAAATCTACCCCGAAAATATTTCAGAAATTACCAAATATAGACACTACTTGAAAAAAATTATAATTTGCTTTTTTAACCTGAAATTAACCTCTAATTGGCTAGAATTGTAAACTACACTGTTTATTGAAACATGAAGTTAAATACTTTTTTAATCGATTTGGTGTTTTCGGCAAAGTTGTAGGTATGGACAAGGACTACACTGAAAAAGATGATACACGGTAAAAAAAATGAGTGATCTTTAATTTTACTTTTTGCACTAAAACTTGATTTGCAAAAAAAAAACACTATTTCTATTTTATTTTTTATTTTATGATATGTTTAAGGGGACATCAAATGCCACCTTTTCAGAAATTTCCAAAATGGGCAAAAAATCTTTGACTGAGTTATGAATGTTTGAATCAATACTGATTTAAAAAAATCGAAATATTGGTCGCAAAAATTTTTCAACTTAATTTTTTGATGTAAAATCAAATTTGCAATCAAAAAGCACTTTAGTGAAATTTTGATAAAGTGCACCGTTTTGAAGTTATAGCTATTTTTAGGTAACTTTTTTGAAAATTGTTCAAAATTAGAGCACATGTTTGCCCACTCCTGAAAAAATATTTTTGAAGAACTATCACTACCAACAAAATCTGATACAAGTTATTCTTTCCCATAATTTCGCTACCGGTTAGCGGTACATTTTGTCTAGGAAACAGTTTGGCCAATGTTTGACAGATCCAAACGCGCTGGACACCAAACCAAACGCCCTTTACGCCCAGCAAAACTGGCAGTGTTGCAAGTGCAAAACATACGTTGCCAGAGCCTATTTATTATGCATCGGCCAGTCTGATTCCCCTGGACAGTCTGTAGTTAGCGGGTATAGAGTTATCTACTTGCGCATGTATTGCGTGTATGTACACGAAAAAGATTTAGGTCAAATTTTGTCCGGCCAGCAAAATCAAATGGTGCGCTAGTGTGTGTACGCAAAACGTCATAAAGCTCTATTGGACATTTTTCCCTGAATTTCAAACATTTTTCTTGAATCTTCTGATCCAACATTTTTACTTCTGCTAATTCATGAACCTCACTTGATCGAGGTTGTATGAGTGTGATCCACACATACAACCCCGATCAAGTGAGGTTCATGAATTAGCAGAAGTAAAAATGTTGGATCAGAAGATTCAAGAAAAATGTTTGAAATTCAGGGAAAAATGAGCTATTTCTGAATACCCCTTGATTCAAGGATTGGTTTAGTTTATTGTAAGTTTAAGTTAGTTTTAGGTTAGGTTATGTTTTCTTAACATTTTTTTTCCTCATTGTACCTAGTGTTACAAACATGATAAATCATATACTTTTAAAGTTATGAAAATGAACAGTGTTTAAATCACGAAAAGCAAACTAAAGGTGAAGAGCCACAGCTGACCACTTATTATGTAAACCAAATGTAATTATTATAAGAAAGATTCAATAAAGTATATTTAATTCAAAAAAAAATTATGTATATTCTTGACAAAAAGTCTGTAGGTAGTTTGATTTTTTATTTATTCCTAAGGCTGATATATTTAAAAAAGTTTTTGTCATAATTATTGATTAAAATTGAAATTTTTATTGAAAAACTTGTAAAACCGATTATCAAATAAAAACTATTTAAAAAATTTCTTTTTCTAAATTTTGCAATCATATACCAGTACAGAACGTTAAAGTAATTTCAAAAAATTATTGATATTTTCAATTTTAGTATAGCATAACTGTTATGATGTACACACTTAGCTTTTTTTTTACCGAATTCGGTAGTTGAAAAATCGGTAAAGTTTAGATCGGTAAACCATCCGTCAAAATGAACAAAAGTTTACCGAATTTCGATTGTCGGATGAACAATAATGAACTTCGTTACCACATTTCGGTAAGTAATTACCGAATTCGGTAATTTTTAGTTTGTCCAACTGTTCAGCAGTTGAAAATTCGGTAAACTTTACCGAATACGGTAAACTTTACCGAATACGGTAAAAAATTAAGTGTGTATGAATCCTTTTATGGTAGTTTTCTAGGTCGAGTGACAAAAACTAAAAAAATAGTACCAGCCTAATTATTATTTTATTTTAATTAAGTTTGCTCTTCAGCATAATTAAGTTATTGAACATTATAAAGTTTAGTAAAGTACTTCAAAAGTTATGCTAAAAACGATTTTGTCTAAACTCCAGAAGATTGTAAAAAAGGGTGGTTTTGCCTTCCTCACCTCAATGAGGAAAGGCTATAAAATCACTCAAAAAATGAACTTCTTTATTCGACCTCCTAGACCACTTTCACGTATACCTATCGACTCAGAATCAAATTCTGAACAAATGTCTGTGCGTGTGTCTGGATGTGAGTCCGTGCACCCAAAAATATCCACTCGATTATCTCCGGACTGGTTGAACTGATTTAGACTGTTTTGGTCTCATTCGATCCGTCTTGGTGTCCTACAAGACCCTAGTTAAGATTATGAAGTTGAGAAAAGTACTTCAAAAGTTATGCTAAAAAAAAGGTTTTAGCTAAACTTCGGAAGATTGTAAAAAGGGTGGTTTTTGTAAGAAAACCCGTCATGCTGTATATTGTTAGAAAGGTATTTGAAATACCTTTCCAACGCGTTCAAAAGATTGAAGATCTGACAACCCCATCAAAAGTTATGAGCACTTAAGTGTTATTTTTACACTTTTTTGAGGCCGGATCTCAAATATTTTGATGAAAAAGTTGTCCGGATCTATTATGCGTCCCATCGTTGGGTAGGTAATCAAAAGACCTTTCCAACGAGCTCAAAAGATTAAAGATCTGACAACCCTATCAAAAGTTATAAGTACTTTAGTGTGTTCAATGCACTTTTTTGAGGCCTGATCTCAGATATTTTGATAAAAATAAGTGTTATTTATACGTTGTGTAGTGTATTCACTTTATGAATGTGAGGAAGGCACTAACCACCTAAAGGTGGATTAAGTAACGTTTTTGTAAGAATACCACATAGAAGACCTTTCCAACGAGATTAGCATTGAAGATCTGTCAAGACTATCTAAAGTTATGAGCACTTAAGTGCTTGTTATAAATACATTATTTAGAATCACATCATGCGAATTATCGTTGGATAGGTTATCAAAAGACCTTGCCAATGATTGTCCACGCTTTATACAAAAAAAAAAGTTTTGTATGGAAACTGTCCACAAGGGGGGGAGGGGAGGGGGTTTGAGATTTCCAAAGTGTACACGTGGTTTAAGGATGGTCCCGAATGATGTTATTTAATTGAATGTTTAAACTATATGAAATATGGATGTACGGAAGTAACGTTTTAGTAATGTTTTCCAAATTTAAAGCTTTTAGGTGCTTCAAAAACTGGCGGCCCAATTCAGACATTAGTTCCGATTCGCTCCAATTGACGGTACTTGCACATTATTAAAAACCTACCAACTTTACAGGAACCGCGCCGGTTGTACCGTTCATGCCAACGCTGATTATTCAGCTCGGATTCTCGCCCGTCATCGTGGGAACCGTGTACAGCGTCCTGCCGTTGGTGGGCATGCTGGTGAAACCCTTGTTCGGGTTGATTGCCGATCGATTCCAACGTCAGAAGCTGCTGTTTCTACTGTTTCAGGTACTTTCTGTTAGTTAAAAACTGGTTCACATTTAATCCAAAATTTGTCACTCTTAGATCCTGTCGGCCGTTCCGTTCTTCCTGATCATGTTCATCCCGGCGATCCCGCAAGAGTCTTCCGTTAGCTTCCACTGTCACGGTGGAACATCGAACCTGCGCTACTGTCCACCAAACGGAACAACGCTGGACAGTTGCCTAACGGATCGGATCGTGAACGTCGAAACAAACAATGCCACCATCCGGTGCGAGTTGGAGTGCCAAACGGAACACTGGATGTGGGACACGATCTGCAAGTACTGGAAGGTGGAAAAGTTCTGCGACCAGAGCAACATTCCCTCCAACGGACAACTCGAGCTGACCGGACTTGTTCCGACGAACCAGATCGAGCTGCAGCAGGACTGTTTGTGGTTCGTGCTGTCCGGGGCGGAAATGGACGGAGATCGGGTGCCATTGTACTGCCCGGTGAATACCACAGATTTTCGGACCAGCTGCCAGGTGAAGTGTGACAATCAGATCATCACGGAGGCCATTACGCATTCGAAAATTGACGACAGCGAAGCGAAGGGTTTGTACCAGTTTTGGTTGCTGTTTTTGCTGCTGATTCTGAGCTGGGCCGGAATGGCCGTTGTAGTTAGTGTCGGCGATGCAATCTGCTTCGATATGCTGGGAGATCGGCCGCACTTGTACGGTAACCAGCGGCTGTGGGGTTCCGTTGGTTGGGGAACGATCTCGCTGGTGGCCGGATATTTGGTGGATCACTTCTCGTACGGCAAGGCTACCAAGGACTACACCGTTGTGTTCTACATGACGATCGTGATTATTGGAGTGGACATTTTGGTGTCGTCCAAACTTAAGGTTAGTTTTAAAACTGTTCCAAAGTAGTTGTTAAAAATTCTAACATTATTCACCCCTTCTCCAACGCAGCATACTCAAACAAGACTGTCGACCAATATTGTGAAGGATGTTGGCAAAATTTTCGTCTCATCCAGGATAGTGATCTACTTTTGCTGGTGCATCCTGGTTGGGCTGGGCACAGCCATGATTTGGAACTTCCTGTTTCTGCACCTGGAGGATCTGGCCGCAAAGCAGCAGGGGTGAGTGCTTTTTTGTAACATTAAGGTTTTCCTTGAGCACCAGCAGTCATTAAATTGCTCACTCCTCAGAATCCTATTCAATAGCACAAATTCTTTTAAATTCGTAAATTCATAAATTCTTAAATTCTTAAATTTTTAAATTTTCAAATTCTTAAATTCTTAAATTCTTAAATTCTTAAATTCTTAAATTCTTAAATTCTTAAATTCTTAAATTCTTAAATTCTTAAATTCTTAAATTCTTAAATTCTTAAATTCTTAAATTCTTAAATTCTTAAATTCTTAAATTCTTAAATTCTTAAATTCTTAAATTCTTAAATTCTTAAATTCTGAAATTCTGAAATTCTGAAATTCTGAAATTCTGAAATTCTTAAATTCTTAAATTCTTAAATTCTTAAATTCTTAAATTCTTAAATTCTTAAATTCTTAAATTCTTAAATTCTTAAATTCTTAAATTCTTAAATTCTTAAATTCTTAAATTCTTAAATTCTTAAATTCTTAAATTCTTAAATTCTTAAATTCTTAAATTCTTAAATTCTTAAATTCTTAAATTCTTAAATTCTTAAATTCTTAAATTCTTAAATTCTTAAATTTTAAATTCTTAAATTCTTAAATTCTTAAATTCTTAAATTCTTAAATTCTTAAATTCTTAAATTCTTAAATTCTTAAATTCTTAAATTCTTAAATTCTTAAATTCTTAAATTCTTAAATTCTTAAATTCTTAAATTCTTAAATTCTTAAATTCTTAAATTCTTAAATTCTTAAATTCTTAAATTCTTAAATTCTTAAATTCTTAAATTCTTAAATTCTTAAATTCTTAAATTCTTAAATTCTTAAATTCTTAAATTCTTAAATTCTTAAATTCTTAAATTCTTAAATTCTTAAATTCTTAAATTCTTAAATTCTTAAATTCTTAAATTCTTAAATTCTTAAATTCTTAAATTCTTAAATTCTTAAATTCTTAAATTCTTAAATTCTTAAATTCTTAAATTCTTAAATTCTTAAATTCTTAAATTCTTAAATTCTTAAATTCTTAAATTCTTAAATTCTTAAATTCTTAAATTCTTAAATTCTTAAATTCTTAAATTCTTAAATTCTTAAATTCTTAAATTCTTAAATTCTTAAATTCTTAAATTCTTAAATTCTTAAATTCTTAAATTCTTAAATTCTTAAATTCTTAAATTCTTAAATTCTTAAATTCTTAAATTCTTAAATTCTTAAATTCTTAAATTCTTAAATTCTTAAATTCTTAAATTCTTAAATTCTTAAATTCTTAAATTCTTAAATTCTTAAATTCTTAAATTCTTAAATTCTTAAATTCTTAAATTCTTAAATTCTTAAATTCTTAAATTCTTAAATTCTTAAATTCTTAAATTCTTAAATTCTTAAATTCTTAAATTCTTAAATTCTTAAATTCCTAAATTCTTAAATTCTTAAATTCTCAAATTCTTAAATTCTTAAATTCTTAAATAACTAAAATTTCTTTTTTAAATTGTTACATTCTTGAGAGTGCATAATTGACAAAGGGAGCGCGTGGTCGTAAAAAAATATTCGGAGTGAAAAGTGTTTTTTTTTTTTTTTGCGTGTGCCTTTTGTTTCGCATTTTTGTCGTGAATTGTGCGCTGCGAGGAGAAGATTACCCTCTGAAAATGCAGCGTCATCAGTGCATAATTGGCAAAGGGAGCGCGTGGTCGTAAAAAAAATATTCGGAGTGAAAAGTGTGTTTTTTTTTGTGTGTGCCTTTTGTTTCGCCTTTTTGTCGTGAATTGTGCGCTGCGAGGAGAAGATTACCCTCTGAAAATGCAGCGTCATCAGTGCATAATTGGCAAAGGGAGCGCGTGGTCGTAAAAAAAATATTCGGAGTGAAAAGTGTGTTTTTTTTTGTGTGTGCCTTTTGTTTCGCCTTTTTGTCGTGAATTGTGATATAGTTTTCGATAAAAACGATCCGAGATCGTTAAGTTTATCGCGTAACAAAATTATTTTGATTCATCAAGAACGTCGTGTGGTGCGCTAGTCTTTTTTGTGTTGAAAAGACCTTCCCATAGCTCCGTAGCTCGGAGGGCTCGACGTCGGTTGTTTGTGTGTTAAGCCCTCTCCATAGCATCGTAGCTTGAGAGGCAACGAAAATCAATACCTTATCTAGCTAATAGAAAGAAGATAGGAAGGCACTTGATGATTGAGTTCGTCGCGTCTATTCCGTAACAAATTCATGAACTAAATGATTATATAATTAAAAATCAGACTACGCTATCATTGCAGCATTGCGTTTAATACCTCATACTATAAACAAATATTATTTGGTTTTATCTTTCCACAGCCGGCTGTCTAAGATTAAACCATTTCATTAAAAATTTAACAACAGTTAAACGGGAAATGTCTCATCCGCAGCAACCGATTGTTTGCCTTGAGAATAAAATATAATACCTTTCAACAAACACTATGATTTTGGGTCGCATCATCATCTTCTATGATGAATCCTGACCAAGCACCCTATCCTACTAACCAATTTTCAGGTTCCTGGCGCTTGTGGGGTGTAAGCACAGAGTAAATCAGCTGCCCTAGTAGCAACCTGCGCTAACTAACATTCCCGTCCCTTAAAATCGAGATCTACAAACTGACATGGCGGGCGCCGTTGGTGGCCAATGACTGTTACCTATTCGCAACTGATCTTGTTTTGGCAATCATGGTGTTTTATCTTTTCAGCGCATTCATACATGCTGTTGATAAGGGAAATACCACTTGGTAGTCGAAGCCTATGATTAGTAGTGCTGAAAGGATATTACGGTTCTGTTCAGCAACGGAGAAGGACAACCATGGGTGGTCTCTCATGCTCTCATGCTCATGCTTTTTTAAATTGTTACATTCTTGAATGCCGCCAGAAAATTTGACATTTTTGTAGTCATATTTTAAGTTTTAAAGAAATTCCATGATTTTTGAATTTCAAGTTTTAAAAGTTTTATTTTTTAATATTTTTTTTAATTTTTAAAATTTTCAGCACTTGAGATTTTTTTAATTAGAAATATTTTCAATAATGGTTTTTGACTTTGATTATTTTTTATTTTTCAATTTTTGAATTTGGTTATTGTGAATTTGAAAAATCCGGGAACTATGGTTAAGTGGTAAGCGTGGTTACCTCTCACCCAGTCGGCCTGGGTTTGATCTTAGAAGGTCGCGGTGGCATTATTCGAAACGAGATTTGCCTGATCACACTTTCCGTCGGACGGGGAAGAAAGCTTAGTGCAAGTTAGTACAGAGGCATCAATAAATTATAATCTACTGTTTCATTTCAGCTGCGACCACACGGCCTGGATCAAAACCCTCGAAGGCATCGTCATGTCAATCCAATGCTTTGGCGGTGAGCTGCCGTTCTTCTTCCTGTCCGGTTGGATCCTGCGCAAGATTGGCCACATCAACGCGATGAGCCTGGTCCTGCTGGGCTTTGGCGTGCGGTTCCTGCTGTACTCGCTCCTGGTCGATCCGTGGTGGGTGATTCCGATTGAGTTTATGAACGGCATTACGTTCGGGCTGTTCTACGCCACGATGGCATCGTACGCGAGCATCGTGGCCCCACCCGGAACGGAAGCAACCATGCAGGGTCTGGTGGGTGCCGTCTTCGAGGGCATCGGCGTGTCGTGCGGCAGTCTGCTGGCCGGAAATCTCTTCAACCAGGTTGGCGGCGGTCAAACGTTCCGGTGGTTCGGAGTGGCGGCGCTCGTGCTGTTTGCGGTGCACGTGGTCATTCAGTGGGTGGTGGATCGGTTCGCGGCACGGGGTAAGCAGCTGCAGCAGCACCACAGCCAAGCAGAGGAAAAGGTGGCAGGGAATTCAATGTTGACCGATGGCAAGGACGAACTCGGTGCTGGTGGTGGTGGTGGTGGTGGTGGGGACCATGTTGTTCCAAAGTCCGAGTCGGTTCTGTCTGAGTCGACCGTGCAGGAAGAGTTGGAGGAGGAAGAACGCAAGGACGAACAGGTTGAGGGAAGTGACAAACAGGCGGGGAAGGTAGCCGCGAAGGAGGATTAGGACCAGAGACCAGAGGGGATTTGTTTTGCACTGAAGAACTCCACTGTTTTTAATCGATCTGATGAAAAGTGCATTTGGATATTGGTTTTGGATTAAGGCACAAGAACTATCAGTACAAAAGCATTTGTTTTGTAATTGGATTCACAACTGGTTGTGAAAATACTTTTATTTCTTTTGGCTTGAATAATAATTTTTATTCACTTCCATAGTTGAATTTATTTGTTAGAAATAATTAAATAAACAATGAAATCAAGCGCAGTAGTTTACAATAGTATCAAACGACACGAAATCACTAACCAAGACATGGATATTCTACCAATAGCCCGCCAAGTTGGGACATTCGACCGAAAATGCTCAAATATGAACAATATTTTTATACCGTCGCCAGGGGTGACATTGGGTCTAGGGGGTGAGATTGGGTCATACAAACCCAATCTCACCCCCAGACCCTAAAGTTTGGAGTGTGTCATTCCTGCTGATTTTCATTTAAGGTTGTTGTTTATTGTATTAATGTGTTTTCTTTTATGGAGTTACATACATTTCAGTCGGTCATATTTCTTAGTAATAGACTATTACTAAGTATGGTACTAAGTATGGTCTCACATCTAAACAGAATGGGAAATTCTCCGCAAACTCACACGGCAGTTGCCAAAACCAGGTCCATTTTTAGAAAACACGAGACGGTGATGCATTTTCTTTTCGTTTTAAAGTTTTAGTTTTGTGTTGAAAAAAAAAAACCCAATATTTTTATTTTTTTGTACAGGGTTGTTACAAAGAAGTCGAAAAAAATCGCGCGACAAACATACAACAGAGTTTTATAATCATTTCATTATTTCATTTGAGTTTTTGAGAACAATTTACAATTTCGTTTTATGTTTAAGGGTTCTGTCGGAAGGAACGCAAAAATCACAAACTTTTAAATAATGTTGCATTCAATAAATACAATTTTAAGTCCAGAATAGCCTTTTCAGAATGCAGAATCTTGAAACGTCGAAATTCATATGGACAAATTTATTTTTGCTAGGATGAAGTAACCCAAAGGAAAAAGCCATAACAAGATTAAAAAAAAGGAAATCAAAAATAGAAATTATTTTTTTTAAATTAGATGTAAAAAAATTAAAATTTTAATTAAAAAATCTGAAGAAATCATAAATTGTAAAAAAAAACACATAATAAGCCTTGGGAGTTAAAAAATTAAAATACAGTTCGTACTCGATGATCCTCGCCAAAGTGTCATTCAATACACGAAATTTGTTTTATTTTATTTTCAAAATTTCTCTAACATAAAATAAGATTTCAAAAATGTTTAAAATTTATCAGATTTTCTGTATTTTTTTATTTGATTTATTTTTGGAATCAATGATGTTAGCAAAAACTGTGGCATTAAAGAATTTAAGGATTTAAGAATTTAAGAATTTAAGAATTTAAGAATTTAGGAATTTAAGAATTTAAGAATTTAACAATTGAAGGATTCAATATCTTAGTAATTTAAGATAGGGGAAATTCTCGTATGTTTGGCAGGTTAAGCACTCGCTCCTAACTCCATCCAATTTGCTGATTTTCACTATTTAAACAACTAATTTTGCAAAACTTTTTAAAGAAACTTGCTTGCCCACTTCTTATTGAGCTATTTATCACTCGATTTCAGCTGAAAACGCTCTTAATTAGCTTTAATTGAATGTCAAAGTTCTGACCTGCCAACATTAGAGGCACGCTGGAATTAGATGCTGTTCCCCTATTAAGATTTTAAGGATTTAAAAATTTAAGAATTCACGAATTTAAGAATTGATGAGTTTAAGAACTTTAGAACCTAACAATTTATATGTTTTTGTTTTTAATGTTAACGTTTTAAATTCTTGAATTTTGAATTGTTTTGGTTTTTTAAGCTATGAATTTTAGATTTTTTCAACTTTTGATAACCGTCACCAGGGATGACATTGGGTCTGGGGAGTGAGATTGGGTCATATAAAAATGCTGATATTTGTATGACCCAATCTCACCCCCAGACCCAGTGTCACCCCTGATGACGGTATTTTAAAATCTGAACATTAAACTTTAGGATCTAACAGCTATAAAAATCAAGATTTCTTGAATTTTTGAATTTATGAAACATTTGATTTTGAATGTTGGAGCTTTCATTTTTGAATACTTTGATAATTTTTTCTCAAGATTTTTTTAAATTTAAAAAAAAATCTTTTAAAACCTTAAATCAAAGGTGGAAAGCCAGCTTATGTAACGTAACAACCCTGAAGCTGCCATTACACTACCGCAAACAAACCAATACTTTTTCGTGTTTGACAGTTTGCCAAACTCTCAAAATGTATGCAGGCTGACGTTTGTACAGCTGTCAAAAAGTGCGAGTTTGTTTGCCGCAGTGTAATTGCTCCTTGACTAAAGCCTGCCAACTATAATTTTGCATAGCAAAAAGCAATACAAAAAGCGATAAGAAACATATGTTTAATCGTTGATAATCTAATATTCATTAGATGTAGATTTTCGAATATTTACACACCATTTTTGTATGGACAGCAGCCAAAATTTAAGGAAGGAAGACTTGTATGGCCGAACCAATGGTGCGAAATGCCAAAGTCAGAAGGATGCTCCACTAAAAGTTGCAGGCAAATAAAAAAATACAAATGAAATCTTTTCAAGTTTTCCTGTAAATCGCTCAACATGGGGAATTTCGGATTAGAAAGAAGAGTTTTAGCACTAGATCCCTTTTTTCCTTATCAGTCAGAAAAAGTTAAACTAAGAGCCCAAAGCTATTTAATCTTAAGCGAAAATACTAAATCAAACAACCACTACCGACTGCATTCCCAAGACTAAACGATTTTCCAGACGACAGCAACTTTGTTGCAGCAAATACCGCTATTATCTTGGTAATAAAGAATAATTCGTTGAGAGAGATAGTCCAGGTTGTCACCACCAACCGCCAGCGTCACACCACACAGTGCCAGACTGAGTACACGACTGACCACGCGCGACGCGCACGGACAGTGAAGTTTCCTAAAGCTTGGAGCCAAACGATAAGCGCCACCGAGGACGACGTGACTGTTTCGACTAGAAGCAATCGTAAATATGATTTTGTTTTGAATTATTGCTTTGAGTGTGTTTGAACGCTTTTTTTCTAGTGTAGGAAACCATTGCATGATTGCACGAAATTGAGGATTGTTATGATTTAAAATAACTTAGTATTAATGTTTAAGCCAGTATTTTCAGTAGAACTTTTTTTTTCTAATTCTCACCTATTTTTCAGACGTTCGTGCCGGATATACTTCCCCAGGCGATGCCCTGGACCAGCTAGATGACGACGAACCGATAGTGCACGGAAGAACGTGACGGGAGCGGGTCATCATCGTACCAGTACAAACAAAGAAGACAATTTCCTTTATAGTGTTTTAATGATAAGATTAAAATGTATATTAGGGTGGGTACGTTTTTCAAAAAGTTCTCGGATCAAGTTTTAGTATGGTTCCCCTTGTAGGGCATGCCCATAGGGACTTTCATGCCAAATATCAGCTCATTTGGTTGTAAACTGGCTGCGCGCATCAGGGTTAAAGTTTACATGGGAATTACTATGGGAAATTGGAACTTTTTGTTCAAACGCTCCTACAGGTCTGGGAAAATCACGCGCCAACTTCTGGTATGGTCAGGCCTATGGGGAATGGTCTGGAGAACACTTTTCCCGAAGAGACCATATGGATTCGTTGTCCCTAGACCTGGCGCATCGGCAAACAATCCGATGTCTCCGGAATCAACGGTTTTCCCTCAAAAAGCACCAAATTTTCCTTAGCATGCTATGAAAGCTCGATGAACACCGCGACGCCATACGTCAAGTAGCTACCACGTGGTTGAAATATTTGCAAAAAAATACAAATTTGCTATGCAAAGATTCTGAATTCGACTAAATAATATCAGGATTACTCGAAATGATCATTTTCTAATTAACAGAAGGTTTGCAATTGAAGATTCCAGCCGTTTCTCACCCACGTGGTAGCTCCATGACGTATGGCGTCGCGGTGTTCATCGAGCTTTCATAGCATGCTAAGGAAAATTTGGTGCTTTTTGAGGGAAAACCGTTGATTCCGGAGACATCGGTTTGTTTCCCGATGCGCCAGGTCTAGGGACAACGAATCCATATGGTCTCTTCGGGAAAAGTGTTCTCCAGACCATTCTCCATAGGCCTGACCATACCAGAAGTTGGCGCGTGATTTTCCCAGACCTGTAGGAGCGTTTGAACAAAAAGTTCCAATTTCCCATAGTAATTCCTATGTAAACTTTAACCCTGATGCGCGCAGCCAGTTTACAACCAAATGAGCTGATTTTTGGCATGAAAGTCCCTATGGGCAGGTCCTACAAGGGGAACCATACTAAAACTTGATCCGAGAACTTTTTGAAAAACGTACCCACCCTAATGTATATTGTATGGAAAAGCACACTTTGAAAATGTGTATAAACTGCTGCAGGTTAAAATGTTTTCGTTTTGTTTTATTCCTTTGGCCGCTAACGATGATAAAAAAACATTAACGAAATCCGAAAATTCTAATGGTTTTGGTAAATATTGTGACGATAAAGTGTCTTGATTTCGCCTCTCTACAAGTACATGGAAAAGTTTTGATTGTTTCACCAACAATAAATGCGACAGCCTCGTCCAAGACTAGGACTTTTTGCCCGGGACTTTTTTAATGCTCGCCACCAGCGATTCTTCGTAATGTAGCTGCTGAAGCTTTGAGGCGCACTGATTCACTTTTAACTCCTGCATGTCCAGTGCCTTAGCCTTGGTTGAACAAAATTTATTTTTTTAATGTGCTTGAAAAAAGAAAGGACTCCGACTTACCCGTAAACTTTTGGCTCGTTGATGGATTTGGTGCATTTGATTTTTGATTCGTACTGCTTTCTCTCTGTAAAGTTTGGCTTTGTTGATCTGGATGATAATAATAAATCTTTTATTAATACACTAAATACAAAATTATATATCTGGAGTTTTTTTTGAAAAGGTCCAATAAACCAAATTTCCAGTTTTTGCTTTTTGGGTGTTTTTAGAACCGCCTTGAGTCAGGGGTATTAAAAAACACCCAAAAAGCAAAAATTGAAAATTTGGTTTATTGGTCCTTTTCAAAAAAAACTCCAGATATCTTTTTTACCATTTCGTTGATTTGTTGCACATCCTGACTTATGTAGGTTAGTTTTTCTGTTGCTATCGTTGCTTGCATTTCATATTGCTTATCTCTGTAATTGAAAGTTGCATTAAAATCACCTTTAACCCCCTTTCGACATCCAACTCACAACAGCTCCTTCAAACTTCCTTTGACCTCATTCAGAGTTGGCTCGTAGATTTCCAGCAAACCGGACGAGAGAGCCTTCACTGTGTCGCTGTACTCACTAGTGGGCACTCCCTCGCTGTCTCTGTTGGCAAAAACAAACGGGATTTTTCGGGGAAACTCAATTTTTCAACTCTTCAGCGACCAAATTCGTTACTTACATATCCTGAGACATGCTGGATGGTACTTGTTACAGAGGAAAGCTATTTTAAGAAAATTAAACTAACAAATAACTCTAAAAACTTGAAAAAAGTCGCCGTAAACACGACCCAACGACGACGGTCGATGAGTGCTTTTGTTTTGGTCCAAGCCGCACGTGAGTGCCAGTTTGACAGAACACTCTCATTTGGAGTGCGTTCACAGTTTTGATGCATAATTTTGGATAGTGGGCTTATTTTTCAATTTTCGGTCAAAATTCCTGTACCACAAAATGTTTTGTTAATATCGATGCTGTCTTTTGAAAAAGGTTTGTTACGCCCCAATTTTTGTCTGTTCAAAATGTTAACTTCGATGTAGTGAAACGATAAACTGAAAATATTTAGAGTTTGAAATTACTTAAACATAGAATTTCTCACAAAAATAAAAACAAATTTATGCGTTGCAAATTTCAACATTTTAATTAAGATTAATTTTCGTCGCCTAATCGTACATATGACTAAAGTGATCTTGATAAACCTGGATGTAGGTCTCCTTTTCCTGTGGTGTCATCTCCGCTATCAGCGTGTCGTTTATCTCATCCAGCGGGAACGGCCGCCCGGCCACCGTCACCGTCGGCACATCGTCACCGTCCGAGTCCGTGTCCATGATTTCCACCGTGGGCACCTCGGTGTTGTCGATCTCCTTTTCGTCGTCGCTGCTATCGTTGCTCGAATTGCCCTCGTTGGCCAGCCCCTTGAGGGCGTCGGTCGTGGCACTGTGCGAGCTTTGCTTCTCATGCTGCAGCAGCACCGACATGATATCATCGGTGTCTTTGTTTCGGCTTCGCGCCGAAGATATAACCGTTGTATTGTTGCTGACCGCCGGTGGCTGTGTCGAGGTGAAGGCCGCTTTCTCCAGGATAGACTCGACCGAATTTTCGTCCACATCGTTCGTGATGACGGTCGACTCGGTCATCCATACCGGGCGATCCTTGCGCTGTGTCGTGTTCTCTGTCGTATCGTTATCGCCAATGGTCACGTCCACGCGGGTCTCCTCAACCGCAAACCCACTGGATCGAGTAGCCTCTCCGGACCATTGTTCCGTGGAAGGTCGGTTGGTCGGCTTTGCAATGCTGTAAATAAAAAGGAAATACATTCAAAAACCAATCCTCGCCAACCATACCCAACAAACGTACCCTCGAATCGTATCGATGTCGACTGGTTCCGGTTCCAAAATTTCCGGCGCCAGCTTGATGTCCTCCACCTGTCGCAGCAGATCGTACAGAGGTTGAAGCTGTTCGTTAAACTTTGCCAGCAGCAGACGCGAATCTTTCTTCGGCAGGGCAGAACTGTCCTCCTCGACGGCGCTTCCGCAGTACGTACAGCGAAACTCGCCCGTAGCGAAATCAAACAGCTGATCCGCCTCCAGATCGGTGAAAGTCTTGTTACAGGAAGGACACTTGAAACTGGCACGACTGGTGGCATCACGCTCTTCGGTTTCCATGCGTTTGCGCATGTGATCGAGCTTGTACTTGACCACGTTCACGAACGTCTTGTAGTTGATGAAGTAGTAGTTCACCTTCTGTGCTTTTCCATCGGGACCGGTTTCCATCTTGAGCCGCACCTGCAGGAATTTGTCGTTCCTGAGCACCGAAATGCGCGCTCGGAGCATTTTCCGTTCGAACCTGAGCAGCTCGCAGATGTCGTCCTCCTTCATGCAGGGATTCCGCACCAACATGTCGACAACGAGCGCATCCTCGATGCTGTAGAAGCCACGGACTACGAACCGAGCCAGCTGCTTCAGGCTGCTGGGGATCTCTGTGACGTAACGTTGGTCGCCCATTCTGGCTTATGAATCGGTTGTTCAATAAGATCTTTGAAAATTTCGTGTTGAGGGATCTGAAATAATTAGTTCTTGTTTTTGAATTTTATATGTTTAGCGTTTTGTTTTTTGGATGTAATGTTTTAGCGTAAAGGCTAGTAAGCAGATCGGAAGGAAAGGGGTCAAGCAACAGCTTTACGAGCGATTTCTTGGGGCTTTCTTCACTCTCTCTGACTTGCTTGACTTGGTTCCTTCCGAAGTGCGTAAGCCATTTTAAGCCTAAAAACGTTACTTAATCCACCCTTAGGTGGTTGGCGCCTTCCTCACATTTAAAGGGTGCCATCCAAAATGCAAAAAATGCGTAAATAACACTTAAGTGCTTATAACTTTTGATAGGGTTGTCAGATCTTCAATGTTTTGGACGCGTTGGAAAGCTCTTCTGAATGCCTATCCAACGATAGGTCGCATGAGAGATCCGGACAACATTTTCATCAACTTATCTGAGATCCGGCCTCCAAAAAGCGTATAAATAACACTTAAGTGCTTATAACTTTTGATAGATTTATCAGATCTTCAATGTCTTGGACGCGTTGGAAAGGTCTTTTAAATTCCTTTCTGAAAATGTATAGCATGACGGGATTTCTTACAAAAACCACCCTTTTTACAATCTTCCGGACTTTTGTTAAAATCGTTTTTTTAGCATAACTTTTGAAGTACTTAACTAAACTACATAATTTTTAATAGCGACTTATGGGACCCCAAGACGGATCGAATGACGCCAAAACGGACAAAATCGGTTCAGCCAATGTCGAGATAATCGAGTGACAATTTTTTGATCAACATCCCACCACACACACAGACATTTGCTCAGAATTTGATTCTGAGTCGATAGATATACATGAAGGTGGCTCTAGGAGGTCTAATGGAGAAGTTCATTTTTCGAGTGATTTTATAGCCTTTCCTCAGTAACGTGAGGAAGGCAAAAGCGGTCGTGTTTGAATGATGCTGGATAATCTGGTGTGTTCCTTGAAATTTACTAAAACCAAGTACACCAACGAGTAGAACAACTTTTTCGTGAACATTTTTGTTAATTTTCACTTTTACTAAAAGTTATTCTCTTCCTTTTACAAGCATTTAAAAAAAATATTTCCCAAATGTATTCTAATCAGACGAGAATGCATTGGGCCACGCCTATTTTTCTATTTTCAGCTTAGTTCTTTTTTTCTTCCAGCGCTCTTTTGGGCCTGGTTAGTGCTGCCAATTGTGATGAAATTTTAAGCGAACATTCACGTAAACTAGCATTTATAGAGAAAGTTTCCTGGCATTACTGGCTCACTCCAACAGGCGCTGCTGGTGGTGTTGGTGGCCACCCTTTGTTATTTATTTGCCTTTGCTTCTCGTTCGGGTTTTTTCAGCCTTCGATTGGAATGAGTCGTTAAAATGGAAACGTCATCTGCCTGTTTAAAACGAAGTTTCCAGAACTATCTCAGCACAGGCAGCAAAAACAAACAAGAAAGTGGTCGAACAAACAAAAGTATGCAATGAAATGGATTTGGTCAGCGAACCGAAATTTACGTTCTATTTAAAATCTAGACATTTTTCGAACAATTAACAAAAAACTTAATTCATAATGTAAACATTCATTGACGTGAAGAGATGCACTATTTGTTCACAAATCAAATCCATATTTGACCATATTGTATTGCTGTTATGTACAAAAAAATGACAATTTATGTATGTTTTGATATTTTTGAATAATCTTTTAAACAGTTACAATCATTCATGTTCAAAAAATCATATATAACTTGTAATTGAATATTTTCAGAGGTTTGTGGTGAAAAATATTGACAATTTATTTGATTTGAGTCAAAAGGGTTATTTCAACCATTAGCAATTTTCAGGCTAATATTTAAAAATAGAACTGTTTCAAAAATGTTACCCTATTTTCTGAAACGTCTACCAAATAAAGACTAACCTTATAGAAATGATCATCCATTTCTTATCACTGAATCATTTAAATATTTAATAAACGGAATAACTTTTTTTTAATAGTAGCTAATTCTGACCCGCAATCTGGAAATGTAGTCAAAACACTGATTAGGTACCGTCAGTGGGGGTGACTATGGGCCAAAAAACGATTCACCTCTTGTAATTTCTTAATAACAAAAACAATTTAAATAACATCGAAAATCTTTCAACGTAGATTTGTTCTTAGATAGTTTACTAACATTTTCCCAAAATATGGGGAATTTTGATGAACACTACCTTTAATGCCAACAGTTTGAACTAAAATGATGCTCAAATACAACGATATGGTAAAAACAAGTCATCCAACAGTGTTTCTTGTTCGAAGGAATCGTATTGACAATGTTTGAAGTGGAGATTTTCCAACATTTGGGTAGTTTTTGAGCAATCCCAACAAAAATATTAGAAAAAAGATTTTTCGAGAGGTCATTTTTGGCCACCTCAATTTTGGGTACCTCAATTTTAGACAGCTTCCAAAATAACCGGATTTGTTCTAGGAACGAGATTTTTTCAGCGAAGTCATCTTAAGATGTCCCCTACACAACCTTTTTAGCAAAATCCAGTTTCATTGAGAAGAATCTGAGAAATGGTAAAATCCGTAAAAATCACTTTGACTCAATGTCACCCCCAGACCCAATGTCACCCCCACTGACGGTACATAAAACAGTTTAATGTTATATTTTAATCAACGAAGCATTTAACATTGAATCAAACTTACCAATCCATAAATCCTCTTGAATCAATTCATTGTTTTGTAAGTTTTTCTAATGTTTACAGGCCCTTTTATTTAGGCGTCTATACCCCTCCCCCCTCACCTCTCTGCTACAATAAGGCTTTTAAATTCTAAAATATTTATACATTCAACTGTATGTCTTAAAAATGATTTGACTCTTGCAAATCCAACCTTTTATTTAAAACAAGGTTGATTAAAATAAACTATTCCAATTCATATATCATAAAATTTGTTCACAAAATCATATGTCCTCAGCCCTACTGCACCTCAAGCAAAAAATTCATCTAGAATTGAAATAAAAACTTTCTCAAAAACGTTAAATGATTAGCGACACGCCCAAAATGAGCGCTCCGTGAGCGAAATATGAGCGCGAGCGCGAGCGTGGAGCAAACGCGAGCTGAAAAAATCGGAGCAAACGTGAGCTAGCTCGCGCAGCGCTCCTCCTCACGAATGAGCGAAAAGTGAGCGCTCACGAGCGCGTGAGCGCGTGAGGAACGCAACACTGACAGCAGGACAAAGGAAAGGGAGTGATTTCTTGGGGCTTTTCTTCACCCTCTCTGGCTTGCTTACTCTGCCGCTGTTGCCCATTTGAAATTTTTCTTGACCGATTCCTTCCGAAGTGCATATACCGCTATAGGGTTGAATTATTATAATGGCCATAACAGAAATTATAACAATAAAATACGAACTTTCTGTGATCAGGGCCAAAAAAAAATTAACATTGATGAGACAAAAATTTTGTTATTAGTTCCTGTGAACAAATCTAGCAAAACATTGTAATAGGGCCGAAGCCGAAGAGTAAACAAAGAGTCTATCCTGCTCGTTCCGAATGTAAACATCAACTAACGTGAGTAGGATAGACTCTTTGTTTACACTTTGGCTTCGGTCCTTTTACATTGTTTTATTTTATTTTGAGTTTAACAATTCGTGTGCACTTAAGGTCTCAATGAACTTGCGTTCCTCTAAAAAACCTCTTTGCAGTAACGATTAGTTACAAGTACTGTTTACATTATCTAAGATTACACTAACATGTCACTACAATACATATTAAAAACGTTACAAGTATCTAGCTAGGTTGGCACGGATGAAAAATTTCACTTTTTGTTTAAATTTAAGAAGTTGATCACTTGTTTTTAAATCACCGGGTAAATTATTGTACATTCTTGGTCCGTTGCAGCAAAATCTTCTCCTCCCTAATTCCGTCCTAAAGCGGGGAACGACTAAACGTTCTTGGATTCTCATCCCACGTTGGTGATTCAGCATGCGGATTTCGAAGTTATGATGGATGTCTTTCAGTTTAACCATGCGATGCGTTAGTATAGTTGTTTGGAGTTCGTGGAGAGCAGCAATAGGTAGAGCATTGTGAAGAGTTGAATTGTAAAGTTCGAGTGTAGGGAACAGGAAAGGGAGCTTCAGGATCGCTTTCAGGCACCGGTTTTGCTGGATCTGGACTGTCTTCAGATGTGACGCACATGCTGAGCCCCAGATGGATACTCCAAATTGGTACCGGCTATGCACAAACGAATAGTAAACTTTCATCAGCACGTGTCGCGGAAGAAAGTGAAAGCTTCCTGAACATTCCACAAAGTGGCGCATTAGACTTGACCAGGTTTTCAATATGGATTTTCCAAGTAAGCGTTGAGTCCAAGTGTATCCCAAGGTATTTGAAGGTTTCGACCTCGTCAATACAGCAGCCCTTCACTTCTACATTCGGGTGAGGTGGTATTGTCATGCGGCTTCCTCGGAAAAACATTATTTTAGTTTTCTTCGCATTTAGTGATAGTAGATTATTCTCCAAGAAGGCGTTGATCTTGGCCAAGTCATCAGTCATGTCGGATACCATTTCTAGTACGCCACCGTTGCGATAAGTCACAACAGTATCATCCGCAAACAACCTGGGCCGACCGTGGAGCTTTAGCCTGGCCATGTCGTTGATGTATATTAGGAAAAGTAACGGTCCAACATTGCTTCCTTGCGGGACTCCGCAGTTGATACAACGTTCGGGGCTGAAAGTTCCGTTTACACTAACCTTTTGTCGACGATTGCACAGGTAGCTTCGAAGAAGATCATTCACCAGACCACGAACACCGTACGAGTTGAGCTTATCCAGAAGAAGCTCATGATCGATCGTATCGAAAGCTTTGGCTAAGTCAAGGAAAATTGATCCAGCAACTTTTTGCTTCTGATCAATCACCTCAGAGATATCATTCACAAGATCTAGAACAGCAACTTCAGTACAGGAACCTTTCCGGAAGCCGTACTGCATCTCGTAGAAAAACTTATGTTTGCTCAGGAACTTGGTCAGCCGTGACGACAACAGGGTTTCGAAGATTTTGTTCATTGATGGCAGGACAGATATAGGACGGTAATTACTCATCTGTGTAGGATCACCCCCCTTGAAGATAGGGTGAACAATCGCCTCCTTGAGATGTTCTGGATAGGTACCACTCGTCACAGAGTCGTTGAAAGTTGAAGCTAAGATCTTGGAGAGCTGTTCAGAGTGTTGTTTTAGTGCTGTTACTGGAAACCCATCATGGCCAACAGCTTTACTCGGGTCTAGAGTCTTGATTACACGTGCAATCTCCTCGGGTGCGGCAGGGAACAGGAAGAAAGACCCACCCATTCGAGGTAAAGTCTTGATCGTGTTGAACTCGTTGATATTCCGCGTAGACGTCAATTGTTCAGCGAGTTTTGCTCCGATTGTCGTGAAATAGTCGTTAAAGTGAGTTGCAACCATGGTTGGCTCAGCTACCTCGCTTTCGTTGACCTTCAAAACGACAGCATCCTGCTTCGAGTTCTTACCCAAAACTTCGTTGATCCTCTTCCAAAGAAGTTTGGCGTTATTGGTGTTGAAGAGTTTTGAATGAAAGTCGCGTTTCGCTTTTCTTTTGGCTGCAGCAAGTAACTTGTTTGCACGATCAAGCAGCTCGCGCAGGTGGGGGTTTTGGCGGTCGGCTTTCCAGTTTTGCAGGGCATTGTCCCTCACTTGGATCAGCACCCAAACGTCCAACGTAAACCAGGGACAGTCACCCTTTTTGAGTTTAGCTTCAACTGTGACGACGGTAGTATGGGCATGCTTAATCTCCCTGTAGACATTAGCAATTGTAGCTAGCCGCAGGTTAGGTTCCATAACTTCCCACTGAGTGTTTTGGAGAAATTGCTCAAATTCACACTTTACAGAACTGTATTCGGTCTTCGGTTTAGTCAAGGTAACGCGGTGTGGAAGTTTAGGTGGAGATTTGAACTGCGTCAGGATATAGCTGTGGTCACTCAAATCGCAGTCGATCGTGTAGTTGTGAGTATGATCAGCATCGTCTGTTCTCGCGATAACGTGGTCAAGAATGTTGTTGCTCAGCGGGCGAGTTGTAACGGTATTTGTCACGCACATGTTGTATGAAGCAAGCACGTTGAGGTACTCCAGAACATCATTTTCAGCTGGTTTATTCACGGCGACATTGATGTCTCCTAGGATGAACGTAGGGCACATCGGATCAGTCGTTGCAAGAATGCCTTCAACGAAAGCAAGCAGTCGGGGAAGATCATTATCCGGCGGACGATAGACACCGTGAATGGTGCACGTTTTATGCTTAAGCTTGATCGACATCTCGATGTGGTGATTTTGCTTGAAATGTAAACATTAAGTGTATCCCGCTTACCTATTCTACTAGACATAAGGTGTGAGGGGTATCATCTGTTGATAAGCAACCGTGTAGTGGACGCCCCTAGTTACGGCTAACGGTGCTTTAGGCAACCGACAAACAGATCTTAGTAAGCCATGCTAGTTTGTCAGATAAATCTTTCCCTTTTCTTGTAACCTCCGAAGAATAAAGACGTTTTGTTAAACTGCTCTGCCTAATTCTTCAGGTTATGGGCGCAGTTAACGAAGTTTAAAGAAGTTTGCGCAAAATGTCGGAGGAGCAGTGTTGCAAATGAGTGATAAAAAAGCTATCAATAGATTATCTCTGCACCAAAAATATCCGAGAGTATAGTGGCCGTCACTGTAGCTTGTGAGATCTCTTCTTGTGTCTCGTGATTCCCAGCGATGTCATTCTCTCTCTATCACTCCTCCCCTTTTCCTCGACTATGCGCTCTCACCGCTGAGTCTCTCAATCTCTCCGAAAACTGCAATGAGAGAACGCGAGATGGCGATTAGGAGCCGACCACGCATGACGTCCTGTTAAATTGCGTTTGCGAAATTGGTTTTGTGGCGGCTTTTGTGGTTAAACGCTGTTGCGGTAGCATGATCGTGGAAGCGGGAATGAGAGAGAAAAGGAAAATGTCAATCGCGAGTGGGTAAACACGAAAACGTGTTCGGCTATGTTCGGCGCTGAGAGTTTCAATGAAGAGAGAAGAGCTGTTGTATTTGAGGCATGAATATTCAGGCGAGATAATTGTAGTTGCTGAGAGCTGATACTTTGATATTTTAACAACCCTGCGGAGGAGAAAATTTGGTTGCTGGACGGAGCGAATTACGGCAACTGGAAGTTTCGGATGGAAGTCCTCCTGGAGGCAAAAGGTTTGCTAAATTGTGTGGCTGAACCGCTGGACCTGGCGGCCTTTGCGGAGCTGCAGTCGGACACGCAGGACCAGAAGCTGCAGAAGCGGACTCGTCGAGCTGAACGGGTTGCGAAGGACCGGAGCTGCAGAAATCTCCTGGTCAACCGCATCGCCGAGGACCAGCTGGACCACGTGAAGGACGCACGGACGGCTAAGGAGACCTGGGACGCGCTGCGTAACACGTTCGAGCGCGTTGGGATTGCGGGCAAGTTGTTCCTGAAGAAGCGGTTCCAGGAACTCCGCTTGGCTGAAGGCGGGGATGTCCCGGCGTTCCTTGTCCAGTTTGACAAGTTGCTGCGGGAGCTTAAAGCGGCCGGCGTGAAGATGGAAAAGGAGGACGTGGTGTGCCAGCTGCTACTGGCGCTTCCCAGGTCATTCAACGCGCTGGTGACGGCGGTTGAAACGATCGAGCCGAAGGACGTGACCCTTGAGTACATCAAAAAGCGCTTGCTGGACGAACAGGCCAAGCGGAACGGTCAAGATGTTCCAAGTGAAGAGGAGAGTTGTCCTGGTGAGTCGTCGTTCGTCAGCAGGAGGAGAAGAGCGCTAAAGTGCTTCGGATGTGGTGGGTATGGCCACAAACGAGCGGATTGTCCCGACGGACAGTCGGACGAGATGGAATCGGAAAGAAGCTGGAGGTCTGGTAAGTCTGGCAGAGCTAACGTGACCAGCGAAAACGAGATTGCGTTTGGCGTTGCTACGGGCAACGTTGCTGATTGGTCGTCGCCTACTGTGGGTCGAAAAGTTGACTGGTTTCTGGATTCTGGAGCGACAAGCCACATGGTGCGGGACAAGTCACTCTTCGAGGAACTGCGGCCGCTGGCTCGGAAGGTCCACATTGCCGTGGCCAAATCGGGACAGTCGCTGGTGGCGGAATCGATCGGCAAGGTACGAGTTAGGATGTTGGTCAAGGGAAGGTCGCTACAGGCTGTAGTCAACGATGTGCTCTACGTGCCAGAGCTGCGAAGCAATCTGTTCTCGGTTCGGCGGCTCGAGGACGTTGGAATGACCGTGAAGTTCGCTGGTGGAAGAGTGTCCATTGAAAAGGGAGATCGTATGGTGGGCAGCGGACGCCGATCTGGACAACTATACGCGTTGGACGTTTTCCGGCGTGGTGGTGTTGAAGACGGTGGAAAATCATCCTGCGAGATCGGAGGCGGGAAACCGGCGGAAGAACAAGCTGAAGATGTTCCAGCTGATAAGCCGCCACGAAACTCCAAGAACGAAGGCAAAGAGGTGCGGATCGCCGGCTCGTCAGGTAGACAACCCGGCGTAGCGGAGCTGTTGGAAGCCGAAGACAAGGAGGGACCCAACGGCGCGCTCCCTTCGCAACCAGAACGTGACAACTGCTCTGCAGAAGTGTCCACGAGGCCTAGCGGACGGGAGCGCAAAATCGTGGGTAAGTCCCTTGCAACCGTAACAAGCTGTGGCGGAAGTACTGCTGGTGAATGTTTTACAGGATCCACTGGACCAAAGAAGGACAGCGAGGCGATCCTCGCTCGGAATGCTGGAGCTGAATCGATCGTTGGAAACCTGCCAGCTGACGGAGCGAAGCAATGCTGTGAGAGGATGGAGTTGCCAAAGCAGACGAAGAACGATGAGAAGACCAAGTTGAAGATTAAAGTTAGGCGCTGCGTAAATAGGATAAAATCGTGCTTGTTGGCGAAGCATGATTCGCAGAAATGTGATCAGGTTTGATTCAAAGTGCTAGATTTGTTTCGGTTGAGCGAGGGTGTTGATAAGCAACCGTGTAGTGGACGCCCCTAGTTACGGCTAACGGTGCTTTAGGCAACCGACAAACAGATCTTAGTAAGCCATGCTAGTTTGTCAGATAAATCTTTCCCTTTTCTTGTAACCTCCGAAGAATAAAGACGTTTTGTTAAACTGCTCTGCCTAATTCTTCATCATCAATGTTAATTTACAGTGCTCTGACATAGCAAAGGAAAAAAATGTTAATTTAATTTAATGTCCAAAAATGCAACCAATTTAAATTCAGTTCAGTTTCCCCAACAATCGACACACCCCTAGGACATGGATTCCGTCCTCAGACGCCGTGTCCCAAATCAAAAACAAAAACAACGCCACTCACCGAATGACAGCCAAAAACGACAGCGCCGGTAAATCACTCAAACAACGGTCACTCACTCTCGCCTCCAACGCTCTCTCTCTCTCTCTCTCTCCCACTACGAAGGATGCAAATAGGTCACTCGTTCTCTTCCCGCGTGCGAGTTCCTCGCGTCGAAACGTCGCTGCCTGCTTGGAACAGTGTTGTTTTTCTTCCTCTGGAGCTAGGTTCGATTCAATCACTCAACTTACGGCCCGTTTATGGCGGCTATCGACAAAGTTCGTGTCCTCGTTGTAGGCGATTCCGGTACGTTGGCACATCATCCGCCGGGTGGTTCTGGTTTGGGGCCCGGGCCGGCACGAATTCCGCCGGATATGGACGATTTTCCTGCACCGCGATCGAAACGTCAGGCACCACAGCGAAGCGCCATGTTGAATTTGGCCCTGCCCCGGCTGCCAGCTGTCTCGCTGACTGGCAGTGCAGGGTTTGGCCAGTGTTGCCAGTTTGCCCTGAGTGACTTTTGAATGTTTTTTTTTCTGGGTTTATTTTCTATTTGTGGCGGAATTTCATGATCAGGTTGCATTCACGCACGTGGGATTTGGAATAAGACTGTTCTACCGACATGAGTTTTAATATGAAATATTTAAAATTTCAACGAATATGCACGATTTTTTTTTACATTTGTTATGCATTCTAGTAATTGAAGTTCACATCCTTGTTAGGGAAGTTCTTGTTTGGTGGCCAATTTTATGAATTCTAGGTACATGACCATTCCGTCTGAGTTCGAGAAGCGCACATTTTGCTTGCAAATTCGCTGCATTTTGAATACATTTAAAAACATTTCAGATTTAGGTTGAAAACGGATTTAAACGCGTGACAAACTCTTTACGTTATTTTCTTTGTTGTTATCGAATAAATTGTTGAAAATTGATGAATTAATTTCTAATTAAATAATGTAAAACCTTGCCATTTTGCTTTATCTGAAGGAAAAAAGCTTATTTTAATGCTCGGAATGGCATTCCAGTACCTTCAAGTAAGACGTTATTCAACGTCAAAATAGTTAATATTTCTTATTTCAAAATATATTCAAACCTGTCTTTCCTACTCATCAGGCGTCGGCAAAACATCGCTCACGCACCTGGTTGCCAACAACGAGCCGCTGACCTCGCCGGGCTGGACCGTGGGTTGCGGCGTCGAGGTCAAACTGCACGAGTACAAGGAGGGCACTCCGTCCCAAAATTCGTTCTTCGTCGAGCTGTGGGACGTTGGTGGGTCAATCAGCCACAAAAACACCCGCGGCGTGTTCTACCAGCCAACGAATGGGATAATTTTGGTGCACGACTTGACGAATAGGAAGAGCCACGAAAATTTGCAACGGTGGCTGATTGAAATCCTGAACAAGGACGGCAAGGATGTGTTGAAGGGCGGTGACGCGTTCGACATTGATCCGGAGCAGTTTCTGGGCTCGACCCAGGTGAGATTTGGGTGGGAAGGAGGGGCAGAGTTTGGGCGGCATGAGATGAGGAATAATTTTCCAGTTTAAAAATTCTCAGATACCGATTTTGGTTATTGGAACGAAGCTGGACCTGCTGGACGAGGGCCACAAAGGCAAGATTTTGAACAAGACGAGCGCCGGCAGCATAGCGGAACAGTGCGGCGCAGACGAGATTTGTTTAAATTGCCACGAGGCGCGTAGTTTGGCCGCTGGAACGACCGACGCAGTCAAGTTGTCCCGGTTCTTCGATAAGGTGATCGAGCGGAAGTACTACAGCAGGGACACCGCACGAAAGTACGCGTATGGACCAAACATTCCAGCCTCGTACAACGCCTTTGGAGTAATGCAAAGCAGTTCTAGCACAATGACGACGACGACGACGAGTTCTTACAATCCGCTGCAATCGGAGTCCGTTTCTTAGGTGCAATAAAATTGTTGATTTAGTGATTTAAATTTCATTGTATATTTGTTTCAAACAAATCCAACATCCTGTAACAACCGTGCAACAGGTTTAACCCGGTGGCCACTTCATCTGGCGCCCGCCCAGAAAGTGCAAATGCAAATGGTAAACGGATTGCGCTCCGTTCTTGCCGTCGTTGATGACCACGCGGAATCCTTCGTCCATTCCCTGCTCGGCAGCGACCTTCTTTCCAACCAACATCAAGTGGCCAAGCAGGGCTTCGTCCTCTTCGGTGGCCTTCGAAAGTTGCGTGATCGGTTTTCGGGGAATTACCAGAAAGTGGACCGGCGCCTGGGCAGAAATGTCGTGGAAGGCGACGCACTGCGGAATGCATAAAAGAAAAATAAAATCTGACCTCTTTGCAAATAACAGGTCAAAAAACTTACCTTATCATCCTCGTAGATAAAAGTGCACGGAATTTCCTTCCTCAGAATCTTTCCGAAAATGGTGTCCTCGGCTGTTGCGTCCGCCGCCTGGGCTTTGGCGACTTCGTCGGACATGATGGCGTGGTCCGAGGGAAGAGCCGGAAGTTTTACCTACTTTTTTATTATTTAAGAGTAACAAAATCCTTTTGCGGTCGCTTTGTCAACACGGCGGAATCACGAATGACAGCCGGCTAAACTCGTGAAACGATGTTGGATCGATGAGTGATTGTGCAAAAAGTTGTGAGAGTGAGTGCAGTGAGAGGAGGCGAGTGAGAAGCTGAGTGGCGCTTCAAGTGAGATTTTGCATACTTCAAGGCGTATGTGTTGTCAACCCTTGAGAAGTCATGATGCAAAATAATTTAAAATTTCTCGAGAAGTTGTAAATTAGGATCTGGGTGCTGAATAGTCGTTCGCAAAAGGCCTCAATTTTTAACTGTCAAAGTGGAAGCAATTTACTGTTCGCCAAAGTAGATAGTACTGTTATCGATCATTAAAATATTTTTGACAAAGAACTTTGTCCTAAGGTTTCTATACGTGGTGTCAATCCAAAATTTTCGCGAAGCGAAAACGTAACGTGACGAATTCCCCTCTCGGCAAATTTCCCCTCTTTTTGGTGCACGCTGGTTGGATGAACGAACGTTTCCCAATCAGTCGATCGAGAGACGTGAGATTGATGTATCTAAAATCTCCCCCACTCCACCTCATAATTTTCGGATCGTCGACGAGCCAACAAAACTCGGCTCGGTCGGTCCCGAAAATTCATTCTATTACTGGACGACGACGAGGACACATCAGAAGCAGATGGCCTGTTGGCCCGGTAGCAGACGGCCTGGAGGTCCGGGAGCAGATGGCTTGGAGGCAAGGACCAGCTAAGACATGCCGGTCGCGTGAGTCGATCATTGGAACTGGCCACCACCTAGAGTGGCCGGAGGCCCCGCGGATGTTCCGATGGGGGGACATTTGCCGGACCGTAAGAGTTGGGGCAATATGGGTATCAAACTTAATGGTTTTTGATACCGGACATGAAATTTGACATTTCGGCAGTAGTGACCACAATCCGGAGTGGCCGGAGGCCCCGAGGATGTTCCGATAAGGGGACATTTGCGGAACCATAAGAGTTGGGGCAATATGGGTATCAAACTTTAGGGATTTTGATACTGGACATGAAATTTGACATTTCGGCAGTAGTGGCCACCACCTGGAGTGTCCGGAGGCCCCGGGGATGTTCCGATGGGGGGACATTTGCCGGACCGTAAGAGTTGGGGCAATATGAGTATCAAACTTTATGGTTTTTGATACCGGACATGAAATTCGTCATTTTGGCAGTAGTGGCTGTCGTGGCTGGAGCGGGATTTTTCTCAGATTTTCCGAATATTTGGGATTATTTTCGGAGACACAGAAACACGCGTTGTTCAGGCCCAAAACATAACACAAGACTGTTTATTCTTTTCTCTCTCTCGCGTCAGCCAAGCACACGCACACACTCAACATCAATGTATATTCGAAGCAAGGTGTGGCATTTCCAATTACTAGCTTGTATGAGTATCTTATTTATTCTTCGCCTACCAATCTCATCCACTACATCCTCCTCCTCTTCTACTCTTTGATTAATGAAATTACAACAAATACATCAATGATAACCTAATCTATACAATATTTAAATTTCGTTCAATGGCCTTTATTTTTTCTTTTTTTTTTGCCAGGAAAAGCCTTATAACATCCGGCGTAAAAACCTGAATCTTTTCAAAACTTTTTACAATATATATCTATTCTCGTATACAATAGTTTCTTTGAAGATAGATAACAGCGAACGATGTCGTCTAATCGATGCCCGAGCTAGATAACAGTGAATGATGTCCTCTATTCGAAACCCTTCAACGTTCTTGGCAGTTTGCTGCTACCGGTTGTTCCGTCTCTAAGGCCCAATGTGGTCCACAAATTTATCCTGTAAATAAACCTAAAAAAAGAAAACAAAAAAAAAACAAAAATCTAACCGAAAGAGGCTAGATGCAATGATTAAATAAGCATGATATTGCGTATTTCAGCCAATCTTCCAAAATCATGATCTTAGCCTAATTCGTGTTGATCAAAAGTCTAAACATAAACATAAATCCCGTCCCGTTATTTTAAATCAACAATTTACTTATCTCTTACAATTTCATTAATCATATCCAGTTTCAGAAGTTCAATCATTACCTCAATTTTAAGTCATCGAAGTAATAAGCTTATCGATCCTTAAACCCATCACTTTTAATTTCTTGCATTTCACCCATTTTCAGACGATCAATCAGAAGCTTAAATTTAAGTCGTCAAGGTTATGAGCCTTTCGATTTTAAACCATCACTTCAAAAAGACTGAAATTCTTTTAAAAATTATTTATTGTATTTTACCAATCTCTTTAACTTTCTTACATTTTATCCATTTCCAGAAGTTCAATCAGGAGCTCAAATTTAAGTCGTCAAGGTTACAAGCCTTTCGATTCTTAAACCATCACTTCAAAAAGACTGAAATTCTTTAAAAAATATCTATTTTATTTTACTTATCTCTTTCAATTTTTAACATTTTATCCATTTTCAGAAGTTCGATCAAGAGCTCAAATTTAAGTCGCCAAGGTTACAAGCCATCGATCCTCAAACCATCACTTCAAAAAGACTGAAATTCTTTTAAAAATTATCTATTTTATTTTACCAATCACTTTTAACTTCTTACACTTTATCCATTTTCAGAAGTTCAATCAGGAGCTCAAATTTAAGTCGTCAAGGTTACAAGCCTTTCGATCCTTAAACCATCACTTCAAAAAGACTGAAATTCTTTTAAAATTTATTTATTTTATTTTACCAATCTCTTTAACTTTCTTACATTTTATCCATTTCCAGAAGTTCAATCAGGAGCTCAAATTTAAGTCGTCAAGGTTACAAGCCTTTCGATTCTTAAACCATCACTTCAGAAAGACTGAAATTCTTTAAAAAATATCTATTTTATTTTACCAATCTCTTTAACTTTCTTACATTTTATCCATTTCCAGAAGTTCAATCAGGAGCTCAAATTTAAGTCGTCAAGGTTACAAGCCTTTCGATTCTTAAACCATCACTTCAGAAAGACTGAAATTCTTTAAAAAATATCTATTTTATTTTACTTATCTCTTTCAATTTTTAACATTTTATCCATTTTCAGAAGTTCGATCAAGAGCTCAAATTTAAGTCGCCAAGGTTACAAGCCATCGATCCTCAAACCATCACTTCAAAAAGACTGAAATTCTTTTAAAAATTATCTATTTTATTTTACCAATCACTTTTAACTTCTTACACTTTATCCATTTTCAGAAGTTCAATCAGGAGCTCAAATTTAAGTCGTCAAGGTTATAAGCCTTTCGATCCTTAAACCATCACTTCAAAAAGATTGAAATTCTTTTAAAAATTATCTATTTTATTTTACCAATCTCTTTAACATTCTTACATTTTATTCATTTTCAGAAGTTCAATCAGGAGCTCAAATTTAAGTCGTCAAGGTTACAAGCCTTTCGATTCTTAAACCATCACTTCAGAAAGACTGAAATTCTTTAAAAATATCTATTTTATTTTACCAATCACTTTTAATCTTCTTACATCACTTCAAAAGACTGAAATTCTTTCAAAAATTATCTTTTTGTTTTACCAATCACTTTTAAATTATTACATTTTACCCATTTTCAGAAGCTCAATCGGAGCTCATATTTAAGTCGTCAAGGTTATCAGTTTTTGATACTTTAAACATAACATCGAAAGGACTGAAATTCTTTGTTTTTAATATCAATCTTTCTAGAATTTCAATCATTAGTGTAAATTAATATCGTCAAGGTTGTGAGCCTAATGATCTTTAATCAAGTCTTGTAGTTGCTCAATAATCAATAAGATTTTTAAGTTCATATAAAATTAATTATAAGTTCGCTTTATTTAAAGATGGTTTCAAGCCTATAGTTATTACAGTCTTCTCTTCTTCTCGACTAGTACAAAAGTATTGAAGATTCTTTGAGTGTAAGTCTAGAGCATTTTCTCATACATTTGCGTTCTACCCTCACGGGGACTCAAACTCCAATTCATTCCCGTTCATGCTCTACCCTCCCAGGGGACTCAAGCTCAAATTTTCAACAATCACGCTCTACCCTCTCAGGGACTCAAGCTCAAAAACGGGGACTCAAACTCTAATTCATTCACGTTCATGCTCTACCCTCCCAGGGACTCAAGCTCAAATTTTCAACAATCACGCTCTACCCTCCCAGGGACTCAAGCTCAAAAACTCCAACATTTGCGTTCTACCCTCACGGGGACTCAAACTCCAATTTATCCATGTCCATGCTCTACCCTCCCAGGGACTCAAGCTCAAATTTTCAACAATCACGCTCTACCCTCTCAGGGACTCAAGCTCAAAAACTCCAACATTTGCGTTCTACCCTCACGGGGGACTCAAACTTCAATTTATCCGTGTCCATGCTCTACCCTCCCAGGGGACTCAAGCTCAAATTTTCAACAATCACGCTCTACCCTCTCAGGGGACTCAAGCTCAAAAAACGGGGACTCAAACTCTAATTCATTCACGTTCATGCTCTACCCTCCCAGGGGACTCAAGCTCAAATTTTCAACAATCACGCTCTACCCTCCCAGGGACTCAAGCTCAAAACTCCAACATTTGCGTTCTACCCTCACGGGGACTCAAACTTCAATTTATCCATGTCCATGCTCTACCCTCCCAGGGGACTCAAGCTCAAATTTTCAACAATCACGCTCTACCCTCTCAGGGACTCAAGCTCAAAAACTCCAACATTTGCGTTCTACCCTCACGGGGACTCAAACTTCAATTTATCCGTGTCCATGCTCTACCCTCCCAGGGGACTCAAGCTCAAATTTTCAACAATCACGCTCTACCCTCTCAGGGACTCAAGCTCAAAACTCAAGCTCAAAAACTCCAACATTTGAGTTCTACCCTCACGGGGAACTCAAACTCTAATTCATTCACGTTCATGCTCTACCCTCCCAGGGACTCAAGCTCAAATTTTCAACAATCACGCTCTACTTCCGCTCTACCCTCTCAGGGGACTCAAGCTTAAAATCCAACATTTGCGTTCTACCCTCACGGCGGACTCAAACTCCAATTTATCCATGTCCATGCTCTACCCTCCCAGGGGACTCAAGCTCAAATTTCCAACAATCACGCTCTACCCTCTCAGGGGACTTAAGCTCAAAAACTCCAACATTTGCGTTCTACCCTCACGGGGGACTCAAACTCTAATTCATTCACGTTCATGCTCTACCCTCCCAGGGGACTCAAGCTCAAATTTTCAACAATCACGCTCTACCCTCTCAGGGGACTCAAGCTCAAAACTCAAGCTCAAAAACTCCAACATTTGCGTTCTACCCTCACGGGGGACTCAAACTTCAATTTATCCATGTCCATGCTCTACCCTCCCAGGGGACTCAAGCTCAAATTTTCAACAATCACGCTCTACCCTCTCAGGGGACTCAAGCTCAAAAACTCCAACATTTGCGTTCTACCCTCACGGGGGACTCAAACTTCAATTTATCCGTGTCCATGCTCTACCCTCCCAGGGGACTCAAGCTCAAATTTTCAACAATCACGCTCTACCCTCTCAGGGGACTCAAGCTCAAAAACTCCAACATTTGAGTTCTACCCTCACGGGGAACTCAAACTCTAATTCATTCACGTTCATGCTCTACCCTCCCAGGGGACTCAAGCTCAAATTTTCAACAATCACGCTCTACCCTCCCAGGGGACTCAAGCTCAAAAACTCCAACATTTGCGTTCTACCCTCACGGGGGACTCAAACTTCAATTTATCCATGTCCATGCTCTACCCTCCCAGGGGACTCAAGCTCAAATTTTCAACAATCACGCTCTACCCTCTCAGGGGACTCAAGCTCAAAAACTCCAACATTTGCGTTCTACCCTCACGGGGGACTCAAACTTCAATTTATCCGTGTCCATGCTCTACCCTCCCAGGGGACTCAAGCTCAAATTTTCAACAATCACGCTCTACCCTCTCAGGGACTCAAGCTCAAAAACTCCAACATTTGAGTTCTACCCTCACGGGAACTCAAACTCTAATTCATTCACGTTCATGCTCTACCCTCCCAGGGACTCAAGCTCAAATTTTCAACAATCACGCTCTACTTCCGCTCTACCCTCTCAGGGGACTCAAGCTCAAAAAATCCAACATTTGCGTTCTACCCTCACGGCGGACTCAAACTCCAATTTATCCATGTCCATGCTCTACCCTCCCAGGGGACTCAAGCTCAAATTTCCAACAATCACGCTCTACCCTCTCAGGGGACTTAAGCTCAAAAACTCCAACATTTGCGTTCTACCCTCACGGGGGACTCAAACTCTAATTCATTCACGTTCATGCTCTACCCTCCCAGGGGACTCAAGCTCAAATTTTCAACAATCACGCTCTACCCTCTCAGGGGACTCAAGCTCAAAACTCAAGCTCAAAAACTCCAACATTTGCGTTCTACCCTCACGGGGGACTCAAACTTCAATTTATCCATGTCCATGCTCTACCCTCCCAAGGGACTCAAGCTCAAATTTTCAACAATCACGCTCTACCCTCTCAGGGGACTCAAGCTCAAAAACTCCAACATTTGCGTTCTACCCTCACGGGGGACTCAAACTTCAATTTATCCGTGTCCATGCTCTACCCTCCCAGGGGACTCAAGCTCAAATTTTCAACAATCACGCTCTACCCTCTCAGGGGACTCAAGCTCAAAAACTCCAACATTTGAGTTCTACCCTCACGGGAACTCAAACTCTAATTCATTCACGTTCATGCTCTACCCTCCCAGGGACTCAAGCTCAAATTTTCAACAATCACGCTCTACTTCCGCTCTACCCTCTCAGGGGACTCAAGCTCAAAAAATCCAACATTTGCGTTCTACCCTCACGGCGGACTCAAACTCCAATTTATCCATGTCCATGCTCTACCCTCCCAGGGGACTCAAGCTCAAATTTCCAACAATCACGCTCTACCCTCTCAGGGGACTTAAGCTCAAAAACTCCAACATTTGCGTTCTACCCTCACGGGGGACTCAAACTCTAATTCATTCACGTTCATGCTCTACCCTCCCAGGGGACTCAAGCTCAAATTTTCAACAATCACGCTCTACCCTCTCAGGGGACTCAAGCTCAAAACTCAAGCTCAAAAACTCCAACATTTGCGTTCTACCCTCACGGGGGACTCAAACTTCAATTTATCCATGTCCATGCTCTACCCTCCCAGGGGACTCAAGCTCAAATTTTCAACAATCACGCTCTACCCTCTCAGGGGACTCAAGCTCAAAACTCAAGCTCAAAAACTCCAACATTTGCGTTCTACCCTCACGGGGGACTCAAACTCTAATTCATTCACGTTCATGCTCTACCCTCCCAGGGAACTCAAGCTCAAATTTTCAACAATCACGCTCTACCCTCTCAGGGGACTCAAGCTCAAAACTCAAGCTCAAAAACTCCAACATTTGCGTTCTACCCTCACGGGGGACTCAAACTCCAATTTATCCATGTCCATGCTCTACCCTCCCAGGGGATTCAAGCTCAAATTTTCAACAATCACGCTCTACCCTCTCAGGGGACTCAAGCTCAAAAACTCCAACATTTGGGTTCTACCCTCACGGGGGACTCAAACTCTAATTCATTCACGTTCATGCTCTACCCTCCCAGGGGACTCAAGCTCAAATTTTCAACAATCACGCTCTACTTCCGCTCTACCCTCTCAGGGGACTCAAGCTCAAAAAATCCAACATTTGCGTTCTACCCTCACGGGGACTCAAACTCCAATTTATCCATGTCCATGCTCTACCCTCCCAGGGACTCAAGCTCAAATTTCCAACAATCACGCTCTACCCTCTCAGGGGACTTAAGCTCAAAACTCCAACATTTGCGTTCTACCCTCACGGGGGACTCAAACTCTAATTCATTCACGTTCATGCTCTACCCTCCCAGGGGACTCAAGCTCAAATTTTCAACAATCACGCTCTACTTCCGCTCTACCCTCTCAGGGACTCAAGCAATGCTACCATGCTCTACTCTCCCAGGGGACTCAAGCTCAATTTTTAGCAATCACGCTCTACCCTCTCAGGGGACATAAGCATACATTTCACAAACGTTCTTCAATCGAGAAATTAGAAGTGCAACATGGAGTTAAACTTTCTGTCAAGCTGCTGTGAGGTTTTCTATGAGAGCTGCGAAAGTTTCACTCCATGTTACCGGCTCACATCTCTCTTTTAAATTTCTCGATACCAAACGTTCTTCAATACCATCAAGAATTCATTATAATTTCTAAATTATAAAACATCTGCATTTATTTTCGTTCCATGGTAATTTAGTGTTCAGCGCCAAGAAAATCATATTTTTTAACTGTTCACTGTATCGTTGTATCAATATGCAGTGTTTCTTCTATATTAGTGAAATATTCAATTAACTCGTTTAGACAACCAATGGTTTAACACAGTTTTTCAACGTTGTCCCACAAAAACTAGAATTTTGATCAAACATCAAAAATTTATCGGACCGACAATAGATCATCCACCATATGCTAATTTTTAAAGATTCGGTCCTAAATCGTGGCAATGTTTAGACGCTTTCTCTTACAGGGTAAACACTTGTCAGATATTTCGTCTCTGTTCATGCATTTTTTTTGCCGCAAAAACTTACCGAACCTGGTTTTTTTTTAATCGCAATCTTCATGTAATTTCGTTTCCATCGCTTGGACCTCCTCCTGCAATAACTTGGTCACGATTTACTTGGCAAAATTAACGGCGCAGTTCACAAAATAATTAAGAAAGTAAAACCCGTAATATATTTCGGACATTCACCGAATTTTGTTTATGTTGCAATTGCAGTTCACTAAAACCACTATTTGAATATAACAACACTGTTACTCACGTTTTTATTAGTGATAAACAACTGTTCCGTCGTTCGGAACAAAACATTTCAGCTCAATCATGCAGTCGTTAAACGCCCGACGTTTGTCGAGCCATGTCAGTCGCTTGGCCTAATATCCAACCTTGTATGTTTTTTACCGGGCAGCTCCATCATGGCTTCCCAAGCGTCACAGAACAGCACCCGAACCAGGCGGAAAAATGCACTAAACTTTTCACATTTTCTCTGTAAAAACAAGTTTCTTCACTATTAAACAATCGCGGGAGCGCTGTTTGCGCCATTGTCGTGGCTGGAGCGGGATTTTTCTCAGATTTTCCGAATATTTGGGATTATTTTCGGAGACACAGAAACACGCGTTGTTCAGGCCCAAAACATAACACAAGACTGTTTATTCTTTTCTCTCTCTCGCGTCAGCCAAGCACACGCACACACTCAACATCAATGTATATTCGAAGCAAGGTGTGGCATTTCCAATTACTAGCTTGTATGAGTATCTTATTTATTCTTCGCCTACCAATCTCATCCACTACAGTGGCCACAATCCGGAGTGGCCGGAGGCCCCGCGGATGTTCCGATGGGGGGACATTTGCCGGACCGTAAGAGTTGGGGCAATATGGGTATCAAACTTTATGGTTTTTGATACTGGATATGAAATTTGACATTTCGGCAGTAGTGGTCACAATCCGGAGTGGCCGGAGGCCCCGCAGATGTTCCGATGGGGGGACATTTTCTGGACCGTAAGAGTTGGGGCAATATGGGTATCAAACTTTATGGTTTTTGATACCGGACATTAAATTTGACATTTTGGCAGTAGTGGCCACAATCCGGAGTGGCCGAAGACCCCGCGGATGTTCCGATGGGGGGACATTTGCCGAACCGTAAGAGTTGGGGGAATATGGGTATCAAACATTAAGGATTTTGATACTGGACATGAAATTTGACATTTCGGCAGTAGTGGCCACAATCCGGAGTGGCCGGAGGCCCCGCGGATGTTCCGATGGGGGGACATTTGCTGGACCGTAAGAGTTGGGGCAATATGGGTATCAAACCTAATGGTTTTTGATACCGGACATGAAATTTGACATTTTTGCAGAAGTGGCCACAATCCGAAGTGGCCGGAGGCCCCGGGGATGTTCCGATGAGGGGACATTTGCCGGACCGTAAGAGTTGGGGCAATATGGGTATCAAACTTAATGATTTTTGATACTGGACATAAAAAGTTGCATTTGACCATTATCTGAAATTAAGCAGTTAAAATATGCTAATGCTAAGCGGTTAAAATATATTGCTTATTAGGCAGGAAGTAATAAATAGACTACTGCAATGCACATTTTTTTGTGCCACTGTGAAAATCTGTTTCTGGAAATTTAGAATTACTATCTCGTAATCATTAAGAGCCCTGTAAAAGGTAGTTTTTAATGTCTGCTGTTCAAATTTCCTTTACTGCCGCCGATTTCGTAACTTTCGAGTGGTGAAGGAAAGTAAATTGATTTCACTTCGATTTCTATTTCAGCTCCACTTGCAATTTCCGTCCCCTAGGTTCGATAGGACGGTTATTATAAGAGGGGAATTTGGACCGGACATTCTAATCGAAAATTTCAACAATCATCTTGAAAAGTTCTTTGTCATACTGGTCATGTGTAACATAACCACCTGCACCTTTTTTTTTGCAAGAATGAATAAAGTTTGGTTTGAAGATTGTAGGCGAGATCGTATTTTTTTTTATAATTATTAGGCCGTTGCAAATATTTTTTGAAGTTTATGTCCCTCGGCTCAGGCCAAAGCTTGTATCCATCCAGAAGCTGTCTTATTGTTTGATTTCATTTGAAAACCTGCTGATTAAGTGAAAATCTGCTCAGTTTGTTGGATAAGCTTCACTAGAATTAGCGAACTTTTTTCGCTGGACCAGGAAGAGCTGCAGAATTCCAAAATTAGCCAGAGAATTTATCTACGACTTCGCAGAATGACCGCAGTTCTTTTCACCCGTTAAAAAAGAAAGCAATCTTCAAATCGATCGAAACCTGAAAACATACACAATTTTTCAGCAAAAGATGACAAAAACTAGACAAAATAGAACACATACTACTGATAATAATACATCTCATTTGCCAGTAAGAAAAAAGTCATTATTGTGCTTGAACAGCCTCCTACTTTGTAGATGTAAACAAAGTAGGATCATTCGTAAATCACGTTACGCATTCTCTCTATTCATCACCCAGATTAGGATATAACAAAACGGGTTAATTTTACGGGCACTTCAGGGCATGATCTTCTAGGTGTTCTGAGCCCTAAAAACCAAATAGCTTGAGCTTGACTGTTTGCGACAGGACCTGGCGCTTTGACTTTGAATTTTAAATTGGATTTAACCCGTAAAATCGGTTCGTTTTGGTTTTGGCCAGTTTTGAGCCCCTTAACATTTTTTGGATTTTTCAAAAACCTCATGAGTTCATCGTCCGTGTTCCAGGGAACAACTTTGCCGAAGAGTGCGAAAAGATTCGTCCACTATTTGAAATGTTACAGAATTTATAACACCGCTGCTAAAAACATCAACTTATTTTCCTTCACTCTCTTCTGGCAGCTGGGATCGAACCCAGGCCTACTGAGAGAGAGGCAACCACGATGGAATTTGATGGAATTAAAAAATGCTTTTCTCCTTTCATTTTTGCAAATTTTTCCATAGAAATCTCACTGACCAATTACGACCTTTAAACCTTAACCGACTCGGCTCAAAATTGGTAAAGTTATTTGTTTTAATTGGGTCTCAAATTAAGCTTAAAATTGTGATATTATTGTTCACAATGATAAAGCTTATTTGTCTGAGTACAATAAAATGAATTTTGAATTCCATTTTCAAAAGTAATCTTCACGGCACTTCTTGGCAGAAAAAGCTCTACTAGACAGCTCGTTCCTAGAAGACCATCGAAAAAATGTTGTCTTGTAAATAATTTATTTTGCATTAAAATGAAAAAAGTGATCAGAAATGGTTTTCAATCGTGTTTTTTACCGTTGTACATAAAAATTGACATAGGGCTTTAGTACTCAATTAATTATTTTAACTAAATGTAAGGTATGCACTTCCGAAGAAACCGGTCAAGAAAAATTTCAAATGGGAAGCAGTGGTAGCGAAAGCAAGCCAAAAAGGGTGAAGAAAAGCCCCAAGAAAACGTCCCCTCTCTTTTTTTTCTGCCGTCCGTAAAGCTGTTTCTTGACCCCCTTTCTTTTGAACAGCATACCGGCTCAAAAGAATCTGGGATTGGCCCACCATTGGCCCCTAGGGGATCTTAACGTGAAGACTTCCATCATTGTCATGATTTTTCGTTCAAAGATATAAATTTTGCGTCGCTTTCAATATTTTGACCAAATTCCTTCAACAAGTTGTTTAGAATTGGGTCCTAAAATGAAGCTTAGATTGCTGATATTATTGTTTACAGCGATAAAGCTTACTTTTCTGAGTACAATGACCCTTTGTACGACCACAAAGAGTTGAAAATGGATTTTTAATTCAATTTTGAAAAATTAACCGCGCGGTCCTTCTTGACAGAAAAGCTCCTACTTGACAGCTTGTTCCAAGGGGACCATAGTAGATCCATCGAAAAAATGTTGTCCTGTCAAAAAAAAAAATTGCGTTAAAATGAAAAAAAGTGATTAGAAATGGTTTTTAATCGTGTTTTTTACCGTTGTACATAAAAATTGACATAGGGCTTTAGTACCCAATAGTGCCCTACACATGCTGATTCCTTTGGGTAACGATTATCCCATTCCTTGTTAAGTTAAGGAAATCGTCATTAATCAATGATTGCCAACTAGGACGCCAATGATTGTACCACAACATTATATAAATTTTGAAACACAATTGCTTTAGATCAAAAATTCCTTCAGTGGCTTCAAGAAAGCAGCAACCAACATGCTGATTCGTTTTGGTGCAGAAATTCGTTAAATTGAATTTAATGATGATCAATTTTCATCGAAAATGATCAACGGCTTCACCTTAAAATTTTCCAAAATGGACATATATTGTCACCAATGTACCCCTTGATTGTCACCGTATTGTGCACACCCTTATCAAAAATCATGATTGTTTGAGTTGCAAATCCCACTTTTCATACGAATTTTTCAGTTCAACTCGCGAGCCATGAAAACCCCATGACAAGCGTTAACCAGTTTCCCCTAAGCACTCTCTTTTGATAAACTTCGTGAGTGACTGTCAAATCAACAGCTTCAAGCTTCAAGAACAAAAACAAAAACTGAAACGTCCAGGTTTTTTGGGTTTTGATTCGTACAAATCAAATTTAATGTCTCGCAAGCTGTGAATATTGAGAAAATTACCTCACCCACGATGGAAAAGCGGCTTTCATCGGAGCGCAACCTTGGCGCTTCGTCCAACACCAGCCTCGCGGCACCAACATCCCGGTACAACCTCCGGAACCGAGGTAAGACCTCCGGATGTTTCCCTCTGTCTGGATTAAATTTTAGTTCCCCGATGCTTTCATTCCCCGACACAGGTCCCGCCCCGTTCGCCAAGATGGCCGAGCAGGAGTGCCCGATTTGTTTCTCCAGCGTGTACGAGGCGCCGGTGGTCCTGAACTGCGAGCACACCATTTGCGGTCCCTGTACGAAGAAAGTGCTGGCCAAGTACAAGCACTGCCCAATCTGCAACACGGTCCTCATCCGTGCGCTCTTCCTGAACGATACCAGCTACACCCGGAAGCTGACGAAGCGCAACAGGAGTCCGGTCAAGCCAACGACTCGGTCGGCCGGTCGGGCCGCCAAGAGCGAACCACCGTCGGAGTTTGTCAGAAACGGCGCGAGTGGCAATGTGGTGGAAAGGTTGGCCCGGAAGAGACGCCTTCAGAACCGGGATAGGACGCCGGAACGATCCGAGCAGCAGCAGCAGGGGCAGTCGGCGGGTTCAAGTCAATCTTTGGCCTTGTGCGTTACACCGTTGGCACGGCCCTCGGACAACAAGGTTATGATGCGTGTTGTCTTCTGAAAGTTTGTTAGTTTGGTCAGGATTTGTGTTTGTTGGAGAAAATTACTTTGAGAAATGTTATGTTGTGGGTGCAACGTTTCAATTTCCCTGTAGTTTGTAGTAAAGCTGCTTGAACAAGGAGAGGTGGCACTTGCTGGAGCAAAATTATTTTCATGGCAGTCAATATTTGAATAAATAATTTCCCTTATTAAATGTTACAAGATGCGCATTTTTAATGTACAACTCATTGGCTTAACAACTAGATCTTTCGTTGAATTATTTACAATCCTCGAACATTGAAATGTATAAATTAACTGTCGTCGTCTTGTCGCCGTCATCGCGCATTGTCCGGGTGGCAATAGAGTATGCACAGCAGTCCGAAGACGGTCGTCCACGCCAGGGCGGTCACCGTCGTCACCGGCAGTGTCCCGAAGGCACTGGCCGCATTACTTTTCGCGCTCTGCATCTCATCACCTGGAGAGAGAGGAGAGGGAGGGTGAAATTGATTACAGAGCGAAAGAAAAAATAACAAAACCCTGAGTTGATAATCCTGATCCTTACCGTCCAGAATATGCACGATGGTGCTCGCGCTGGTGTAAATATCCGGGGCGCACGTGTAGTTCCCGGCGTCGTCAAAGTCCACGTTCCGTATCAGGTGGTACGACGTGATGCTGTTGAGCGGGGACCTGTCCCGCTTGCGGAGCTGTTCGTACGCGACGATCTGGCAAGAGGATGGAAATAGTTTGAAAAAATAGTCGTTTAAATCTTGAAAGAAAAAAATCGAACCATTTTCAAATACAACTGATTATGATTTAATTTATAAAGCTCTTCTAAGTAGTTATACATTGCTGACATTGAAACGTGTGTTTTATGAGTAGCTTACCGAAAAGACTATTTTTAAATTTCACCGGTTACACCGTTGAATTTTGTCCTGTAGGCCTACATGACATATTCGACATTCTCGGAAAATTCAACGTAAGTTTGAAGTACAGTCTATACTCGATTATCCGAAGGTTTGTATGGGACTTCGGAAAATCGAAATATGAACAAAATAATTTTTCGTATTTGTTTATTTTCTTACTTTTAACATCAAATTGAAATGTTCCACCCCCATTTTAGTAAAGCTTGTCAAGTAGGAGCTTTTCTGCCAGGTTAATTTTTCAAAATTGATTTAAAAATCCATTTTAAACTCTTTGTGTTCGTACAAAGGGTCATTGTACTCAGAAAAATAAGCTTTATCGCTGTAAACAATAATATCAGCAATCTTAGCTTCATTTTAGGACCCAATTGAATTACGATATTCTTCCGTTGTCTAATTTTTGATTATCAAGCTTTAGTATGACCCCTAAATGGCGGCCATGAATTTGTAAATCCAAGATAGCGGCCAGCATGGCCGCGATGAAATATTGAAAACAATGGAGCATTTCCATTCGAGCAGTTTTTGCTTTTTTCTACAATGTATTTCTTATGGAGCGAACTGTCAAAAACTGCTCGACTGCGGGTGCTCCATTCTAGCTAAGCTTATCCAACAAACAGAGCAGATTTTCACTAAATCAGCAGGTTTTCAAATGGAATCAAACAATAAAGACAGCTTCTGGATGGATACAAGCTTTGGCCAGAGTCAAGGGACTTCAAAATTTTCATTCTTGCAAAAAAAAAAAAAAATACAATTTTTAATGATCGATAACAATACTACCTACTTTTGGCGAACAGTAAATTGGTTCCATTTTGACAGTTCAAAATTGAGGCCTTTTGCGAACGACTACACTCAACCCCCGGTGGTTGGTCACTTTTTCGTTTGACACTTTTTTAGTTTGTACCCCGTTGGTTGGTCAAAGTCAAACTAAAAAGTGACGAACTGTCACTTTTTACACGGCGCTCACGCACACTATCAAAACACACGTTTAGTAGTGTGTGTGAACTCCGTGTAAAAGGGGTGTCAAACTAAAACGTGACCCCGTTCGTTTGACAACAGTTGGTGTCAAACCATCGGGGTTTGAGTGTATTCAGCACCCAGGATGTAGGGGAAATTCTCGTATGTTTGGCAGGTTAAGCACTCGCTCCTAACTCCATCCAATTTGCTGATTTTCACTGTTTAAACAACAGATTTTGCAAAACTTTTGATAGAAACTTGCTTGCTCACTTCTTATTGAGCTATTTATTACTCGGTTTCAGTTGAAAACGCTTTTAATTAGCTTTAATTGAACGACAATGTTCTGACCTGCCAACATTAGAGCCACGCTGGAACTAGATGTTGTTCCCCTAATAATCGCAAAAAAAAACATTTTCGCTTGCGAACGCAAAAACTTCTCCGAGAAAATCAATATGTTGAGGATTTTTTTGTGAATTTCCTTGTCAGCACCACTTAAAAATGTTCATTTCGCTTGGTTTCCATTTAGAGGGTGACCAGCGGGAATTCCCGGGAAATCGACCATATTTGGACCTCTCGATTCCCGGGAAATCTCAAACTTATAAATATCGAAGCAAAATTATATAAACTAATCAGAAAAAAAAACAAAAAAAAAACAAAATTGTTTAGAACATTGAAAGTTTATCGTTTGATGCTCAAGTTCGAATAAACCAATGCTTCTCTAATCTTATTCAGAAATTGTAATTTTTATCTTGTCAAAAATTCCAATAACTATAGAGAGAAACCAAAAAAATATGTGGACTACAAAATTTACTTTAAATAATATTAAGTAGTTAAAATAGTAGTTGAAATATATTTTTTTATATTTCTAAGAGAGAAAAGCTTTTTCAAGTTAAGTTCAATTTCCATATCTTATCTCGAGCATAGCAATCCTCAAAATCTATTTTTTTGTGTGAAAATTTGGGTTTTCCTGAAAATTGTAAATATTTCTTCAATGAATATTTACTGTTGACCTTAAAAATTACGAAAAAAAAAACAATTTAATTTGTTATTTTGATTCGTTGTTTGTCATATTGCAACATTCCCAATACTGGAATAGTAGTTTATGCAACAAGTTGCAAAAAGAAGATTTCTTCAGCACGTGTCGTACATTTATCCAACGAGGTTCACCGAGTTGGATAAATACGACAAGTGCTGAAAAAATCAAGGTTTGCAACAAGTTCCATACAACATTTTTTTGCATTTCTGAAAAACACCCATTGAGTGTAATTATAAGTCGAATGTTCATGTATTTTATCAATAAATCGATTAAATCAAAAAAATGTTGAAAAGTATTACTTTTCAAAACTAGTGCTGAAAAGTACAACTATTCACATCCATTTCAGTGCTGAAAAGTAGAACTTGTCAGCATTTGTTTTGAAATGTGTTTCTATTCGATTCTGTTATTTTCAGTAGATAAAAGTAGGCGCGAAAATGACAGGAAAAGTAGGAAGTTTCAAGACGGAATTGCAAAAAATCATATATTCGCTATATTAGTTTTTAAAAAAATCTAATATCAAGTTTGTGCATCTTTTGAAAAATCACTCAGTGTGAATTAAGATTCGTAAATATTTGAAACTACAATTGTGAGTCTTAGAAAGCTTAATAAACCATTTTGTATGTGCAGGTTTAGAAAAAATCAAAAAGTTTTCTATAGTCCCTCAGTATAATAGGCTACTTAAACTAACATTTCATAGAATAACCGGCTCCGTGGCTTAATGGATACGGATTCTGCCTCACAAGCAGAAGGTTCAGGGATCAAATCCCGGCCGGTACCTTTGAAATTTGGAATCAGGAATTTGAACTTTGAATATGAACCAAAACGAAAATGGATCAGGTGGGATTCGAACTCACACCTTCTGATTGGTGGTCTGGGACGCTAAGTCGGCCATCAGAAGGTTTACACTCTAGCAGTGAATTGATCCGTAATGTTGAAACATGTTATCTCTTTCTCATATTAAATACGCGCTGATCCCTGATTTGCCTGAGGGGATTGGAAGTCTAAATATAGATCGAGTTTCCTTCAGATGCTTGCTTCTATGTTTAGGCGGGGCCGAACAATGTCCAGCGACCTCGGAATTGGGACCGCAAGGAGCTCTGTCATTCTGAAACGGGTCGTTGGAAGCAGCGCGAGGGCTATCACCACCTAATACCCGGGACTGAGATAAGTTGTATCAGCATTCGGCATATACAAAGTCTGATACAAACTATACTTTCCCATAATTTCGCTACCGGTTAGCGGGTATTGGATTGGACCACACACACACACACTTAAACTAACGTTTCATAGAATTGTAACTAAATTTATTGAAAAGAAACAAATTTATTACTTTTCATTTTATTTTTTTGGCACTTTTGGCGTAGTAAAAAAACTCCCGAGCATTCCCGGGAAATGACGAAATTCAACTCCTACGAACGGGGTCACACACGGAGTTCACACACACTACCAAACGAATGTTTTGATAGTGTGCGTGAGCGCAGTGTAAAAAGTGACAGGTTATCAACGTTTAATTTCCTCATTACTGCAATATAAAAAAACAATGAGACATGATAAAATTTATTCAAACAAAACTTGGATTCGAATATCATTTACAAAAAAAACTTTGTTATAAACCTTCATTCGAATATTTAAAAAAAAAAATTTAAAATGATTTTAAACAAAGAAAATATAAAAGAGTAAAAAATATATATTAAATCATTTTCAATTTGTTATTCCACGAAATTCAAATTTTATGGACAAAAATATGTTTGCTTATCACAAAAAAGTTGTTCTGGTTAGAATACATTGGGTTTTGCTTAGTTATTTATCTTTAAAAATTTTTTAAAATAGAAAAAAAAACTTCTATGTGAAGTTTACACTGTTAAAACTGAAAGAAATTTATATTTAGTTTCATTTTGTACCTTTGCAGACAACAATTCAGGTTTTTTTTTATAAATTTCTCGATTTTACGAAACGGATAATTTTATTTTCTTGCACAATTTTTCAGTTTAAAAATATCAGTATAGCAATAATATGAACTAAATTAAAACATGAAGAATGTTTGTATAATGCGTTAAAATTTGATCTCAAGCTTACTTTTTTTTTTAATTCAGACAATCAATTATTTATTTTATATTTCATGAACAGCCTTTAGGGCCGGTCATAGAACTGTTTTGAAAAGCCGGCGCGGGCCGAATGAAACGGCTTCTCGGGCTGGATCCGGCTCGCGGGCCGGACGTTGGGCAGGCCTGAATTACCGATTTTTTGCACATTAATTAATCATTTGAATCCTGCTTTCAGAACTGTTTACAAAAGTGATGTTTTGAGGTAAAACTGTTTTCTATAAAAATAAGAGTTCTTCTACCCAATGCTTTGAAAAGATTAAAAATTGGTGCTATGCCAAAAAGAAGAAGGAAAGATTAAAAAATGGTCTATTTACAAGAGAACACACGAGCATCGATATATTCAACAACAAAAAACATGTGTGACAAAAAGCTTGGGCATAATTCGTTCTTATTCTCAAACATAAAAATAGCTGAAAATTTGTTTCCTTAGAAGCAACTATGGATGGGCGTTAGAGGTTTCAAGTGCCAATACTCACATCATTCTGGTGATACCAAATCACGTGGTTCGGCCGCCGGTCGTAGTTGTGATTCACCATGCAGGTCAGGTTCAGATCTTCCCCCTTGTACCCGTACACCATGGTGCCCTCGAGAATCTGCGTCGTGGCGGCCAGATACAGATAGTCTGGAAGCGATTAAAATAGTTTAAATTCCATTTTCAGCTTAACTATGCCAAACAGACCTCGATCCGCATACATCCGATTGTAAATGTCTCCATTTGCCTGGTTGGCTTGGCCGCTGTTGCTGCTGCTGAAGCTGACTCGATTCGACTGCTGTTCCGGTACTGGCACCGGTAGGTCGTACAAAATATCATCCTGTCTCCGCACCAGCTCGGATTCATCTGGAAAATATATTTAGTGTTGATGAGTTGAAGATTGACGATAATTTTTCAGAATGAGCAAGTTTTAAAATTTGGCAGCATGGCAATAAATCAAATCGTCACAGTCGCACCGGCTTCGGTGGAGATGAAGAGAAATGGCAAAGGCCATTCCCCACCCCCCTTTTTGCCGTTATTTGGGAGCCAGGGAAGATCGTTTACACGCCAATTATTAGCTGGCCAATTTCCTAGACTATAATTTATGCGCCAGTTATTGGAGAAGACTTTGGGAAGGGGTTGCTTGAGGGATGGTGAAGAGAGATTTTTTTCACAATTTCGAGGTGGAGAAACGCCATGTTCACACATAAATTACGGGCCGACACGCTTGTGGCTAGAAAAGAAACTACAAGGGAAATGTGAGCTAAATATGTTCTGATAATAAAAAACATAGTACTTAAAAAACTTTTTTTTTATTTCCGGCAGTTTTATTTTAAAATAATTGTTTACCTGTGATAATTTAAAAAAATACATAAAATTTCATTTAAAATGCCCATGCCTCACGACATTTTATCGAAAAGAAATATTTGTTTAGCTTTTAAGCCGCTTTTTTATCAGACAAACATATTCTAAATGAAAAATCTCAAAGTTCGCGCCCACTTCACCCCCCACAGCCCATCCACCTATGGAAAGCGCCTGCAAAGAAAAACTCTCGCCCGAGAAACCGCGATGGGAATATGTCAAACTTTCCGCGGGTGTAAATTAACCAGTTAATAACTTGTGGATGCCGCATTTATGAGAGGCATCAGTGTCAAAATAAACGACCCCCTTCTGCTACGTAAGGGGCCCCTGGATTCTAGCCTGATGTATGGCGTTTGTTGAAAAACGGGACAATTTATAGACACTCGCTGGACGCCCACCGGACGACGAGACCGACCGGCAGTTGAAAGGTGCGTGGCGGTCTCGTGACACGTGATGATTTTATGGGGAAATCTCGTGACACGTTTATGAAAATGTTGAACATGGAAACTATGTTGCGAGCGACATGCGAAAGAATGTCGAGACGGACAGCTTAATCGGTAGTGTAATTTCTTAATAATTACCATTGAGGGGTAAAAAATGACAGAGAACCAATTATTATAACATAATTAGTTAATTCGAGTTCGGGACCGTGGTGTAGGGGTAAGCGTGGTTGCCTCTCTCCCAGTCTTCTTGGGTTCGATCCCAGACGGTCCCGGTGGCATTTTTCGAGACGAGATTTGTCTGATCACGCCTTCCGTCGGATGGGGAAGTAAATGTTGGCCCCGGTCTAACCTAAAGGGTTAGGTCGATAGCTCAATTCAGGTGGAGGAGTCGTCTCCCTGGGTCCTGCCTCGGTGGAGTCGCTGGTAGGCAGTTAGACTCACAATCCAAAGGTCGTCAGTTTGAATCCCGGGTGGATGGAAGCTAAGGTGTAAAAAAAGGTTTGCAATTGCCTCAACAATCAAGCCTTCGGACACTTAGTTTTGAGTTGGAATCTCACAATCGAGAACGCCAAGGCAATGCTGTAGAAATTACCCCTTTCCAATTTGAGTCATCCCTTCAACTGAGTACGATTGAAGTGTTACATTTGCTTTTTACTACTTGAGTGATGCATTAGCTCAGTTTCCACTGCTCTTTGATAGGACTGACAGTAAGCAGAAATGCTTCATTGCTCGCGATAAATTATAACTTGCAACGCATCACCCTCAAAATCCACACTCGTAATTGACAGAATGGAATATTGCTATAAATAGTGCAGAATTTAAGATTAAAAAAACAATAGACCGACTCAGTGCCGCTAACGCATGTACATGTGTGGCTAGTTTGAGTGGTTATTGCGACTTGTTTCACGTTATTGAATTGGCTACACAAATGACATCATGACATCATATTTAAAATAATGTTAGGGTTGGATTATTAAACATTATGTAGTTATAAAAAAAAACACAAAATCTTTCAGACCGTGTTTTTTTTAATAATAAAAAATGTTTTAATAACACACTTCACAGTACTATTTCGACGGACCTGAGTAATAATCTGTAACTATACAAACAGCCATTCCACGTCAAATAGAAAAATCCAAATTAAAAGTGCCTCCGATTTGGTCCAAATTTGGCATGAGAGTTCCTAGGCCTTCATTATTAGACCCGTATTTTTTTGTTTGGCAATTAAGCATTGGTCAAGAAATTTCCAATAAAACCACATTAAAAAAAATATAACTTTGGGATGGCTGAACCAATTCCAGAGAGCCACGTTTAAAAAAAAGGTATTAGTTGGACTATTAAGGTAAAATATGGTGAGGTCCGAAAAAACTAGCTGAGTGTTTGAAAATGTCACATTAAAATTTGATTTGGTCTCGGGATCAAAGTGTTTATGTCTGAAAACATTTTTCTTGATTCCTTGCAATATTTTACATAAAAGTTCGAAAAATTGGGAATATTCATGAACAGGATTCTGGTGCACGATTTCTTGAAAATAAAAACTGATTTTCCGACGCGCCACTCGTAAAAACGGAAAAATACAAAACGGATAATGAGCTCTTTGGTCTCGAGACTTGAACAGCAAATCAAATTTTGATAGGATCTTACAAATATTCAGCTAGTTTTTTCGGACCTCAAGATATTTTCCCTTAAAAGTCCAACTATAATAACCTTTTTTTGAAACGTGGCGCTCTGAATTGGTTCAACTGTTACGGAGACATGATTTAAAAAAAATGTGGCTTTTGCAATTTGTCGACCACCCTATTTCGGATAGGAGCACCCTAATCAACAAACAAAAAAAAAAGAGACTTATTATTTTGGCACAGTTCCATGCCAAATTTGGGGGAAATTGGAGCACTTTTGATTTGGATCCTTCTTATTTGACGTGGATTGGATGCAAAGTTATTTTTTTATTACTATAGAGACTTTACACCATTGTGCATTCATCTCTTCTAGGTGGATAGTGGAAGAGGAAAGGTCACAAAGTTTTTAATCACTTGTCTGGCTATATTTCAATAATTTTTACCATGCCTTTTTTCTAACGATTTCTGTATATGTTGCAAATATTTAGCGGAAAATTTTGATCTTAAATTATCAAGTTCTTCAATTTTATCTTCGTCCTCTTCCTCCATGGTTAACAGTTATCTCATAACACTTATTCCTATAATATTTTGCTTTTATGACATCTTCGTCTTCTTCATCTGTTGTTTCTTCTTCAGCCATCTCTCTTCGTTTTGTTGTCAATTCGTCATCCGCGTCCAAATATGCTTGAAGGCGTTTCCGGGTTTTGCGAGTGTGCTTAGAAAACACGGTATCGAATCCATCGTTGTCTTCTTCGTCAATTTGACTTGTTTGTTTTGGATGTTGGTCTGATTTACTGTTGTTGCTTTTACTGCTGCTGCTACTACATTTGGCTCAGGTTCAATCGGTGGTGTACTGCTTTTTTGGTTCACCTTTTTAGATGAATCCGCACATTTTTGTTCTTTGCTTTGAGTTTGCAAAGCGATTTTTTGCCTATAATCGTCACTGTTGCAGCAGCATTGTTTACAGTGATTGATTTCGGCGTTGGCTGTTTCAGCAACATCCGCAGGGTCCGAACTCCATTTGGGATTCCTGGGAAGAAGTTAATCCAGCGGTCGTTGGCGATGGTCAAAATTTCGCCGTATTTACTCATCACTTTTACTACGTCGTCATTGCTTATGCCTAGAGGTAGGTCAAGCACACGAACTTCCGTAGCGTTGTTGTCAAGGTAAATCGGGATTTTGCAACCTGATATACCAGAGGTTTGTCGATGATGGACGAGGCCACTGCTGAGTCGGCGAACTGCAACACGGCTATTCTTCTTCTATTGCATAATTGCAATGCTCGCAAGTTTTCTTGGTTTACTTGAAGGTCTGCGAGGAATTTTTTTACAAGCTTCGGGCTTGGTTGGGTTTGGAGTTGACAAAAATCCAGAACCACACTGTTTTTGTCTACGGTGCACATTTTAAAAAAAGCGGCGACGCGCACACAAACTGCGGACTGGCGTTGATAATGCGACTTGTAAGGTTGGCGGTTACTTTGCAACTGGCAAAATTATATTCAGAGAAACTTAAGTACTCAAACATGTCGTGCTTGCCATTTTATTAGGGCACGTAACTTGTTTAAACAAGAGTGTGTCCCTTTCACACCTTATGTAAACTGTCATTTGAGTGAAAGGGATACACTATTGTTTACAAACACTATGTGCCCTTTTGATATGTTAGGCTCCATGTGTGGTTTTACAAACAAATGGAGAAGCAAGATATTATACATAAAAATTCATTAAACAGACACCTTCCAAGTCATATAGTTAAAAAATTAACACTTTCAATACCAACCAAACAATCAATGATGCATGACTTTAAATATACTTATTTTCAAATTATATCTGTACGATAAAACATACGTTATACATACAAAACTAACATTGAAATCTCGTTTTCAATTTTACATGTTTTGTTGGGACTTGTTTGAAAATGATTTCAAATTTTAGATTTAAGAGCTCTTGTTTATTTCTGCAAGAGCAGCTCTAAATCCTTAACTGCCCTCATGTTTACCATAATTCTATTTCACATGACTCACACGACCAACAGCGTGTGTGAAGGTGTAAATTATTGAAACCATTTGTATGGATTGCAAATAAAGCACGCGGGCGCGGATAATTAATCATGACAAATTGGCGGTCAGCTTTCGAGAGCGTCGCGCCAGCATGAATATACGTAAGCAGAAACTACTCGTAGTCATATGATTGTAACTGGTAGGTAACACTAGGCGATAAAAGTGGAAAAAAGTATAGATTATTACCATGCGTTTCAATATAATAAGTTTGATGGAGTCAACATAAAGGAGACGCATGGTACCATTGGTGAAAAACAAAACCTTCATGATCCTGATAGCGATACATAGTTAGTTCATCCCTTACCTAGCACAATCAGATACAGTGCCAAGCTTTTGACGGGCAGCGTCGAAACTTGGCACTCGTAAATGCCGGTGTCTTTCCGCTCGGTCCACTTGATGTTGAGCGTCCATTCGCCCGTTTCGTTGTTGTGCAGCGACTGGAACCGCTGGTCGGCGGTGTAGGTGTACCGGTCAACGGTCAGGATGTGTAGATCTCGGACCCGAATCCAGGACACGGTGTACGCGCCCAGGTTCTCGACCTGGCAGCTGAGGAAGGCGGGATCACCCTGTCGGATGGTGGCGTTCTTGGACGCCGTTGGCACAAAGTAAGGCTCCGGTGGTGGCCTGGGGGCAGTGGGTTTTGGTGTGACGTCAGCCGGCGTTGGCCACTGGCTCGGAAGGTGGTGGTACATGCCATCGGTTAGATCTGTGGAAGAGAGGGGACAAGAGCGACATACATTAGACAGAGTCAGCGAGCTGTTTGTTCCGATCAGGGCCAACCACGTGACAGAGATGTATATTATTTGCTGCAAATATGTCACAAATATTACTCTGTCAGTGTAGAGAGAAAAGGGAGAAGACAGGTGGTTGTTCATCTCAATAGTGCGGTGACAGCGAGATGATGCTTTTACCACTTGGTCATAAGTTGATGTAAATGCTAATGTATTTATAGCTTGGCGTAGTTTACTGGTTTGATATTAACCTTGCAATTAATTGATGTTGATAGAAACATATAAAATTGCATTATAAGAAGACCAAAAGGCCGTTTGTACTGTCTAGTTTTGTTAAGAACAAAAATTCAAAATTAAAGAGATTTTGAAGAGCTTGAATTTCCCAAAAAAAAACTTAATATTGTGACTTGTCCTGGATGACGATAACTTGTTATTTGGACCATGGGCTTTAATTTTATGCAATAGGGCGTTTGAAGATGCTTTAGTATGCAAATCAATAAACAAATTATTTTCATCATAGTGAAAGCTTTTCCAACAAAAGTGTTAAATAAGTCCACGTATGCTCATTCGAGTTTGAGCCATGAAGCTGGCAGCTTGTATTTTCACACTGCAAACATTGTTATTTCTACATTTTGTCTCTTCTAGAGTAGAAGTTACAACTTCGACATTCGCCTTCGATCCAGACGTTTTGAAAAATGCCCTGTCTATTATTGAACACCGTATGGCCGTTCAAGGTGCCGACACATTCCAGTGTATTTTTTTCGACATGGATTCAAAGAATCCGTTTAACGTGATCCTCAACGATCTGCTGCGATCGCCCATACTAGAGCATGTGGGTAAATTTGTGGTCCAAGGATTGAAACACCAGGTTAACCGTTATCCTAAAAATCCGTCTCTATTCGTGCTACACCCAGGGTCTGCGCAGGATCTTCTTTCGAGAAATGGGTTCATGAATATTAACCGATTTCTACAACATTTGAATCCTGGTACCCCAGTATTGGTTGTCATGGACTTTCGTCAAAAAAGTTCTCAAATTATCTACGAGTATCTAGCAAGAGGGCAATTCAGAAGGGTCACATATTTGAATATGGTTACGGGGCATATGATGTTAGCCTGCGAGTACATTCATACAGCTGCTAATATGATTTTGGACAATCCAGCAAGTATTGAAATGTGGCACCAAAAAGCTCTACGCCAACGAAGTATTTACTATGTTTCGAACAACGTTACAGCGGATGGTCGAGTTGCTCTCGAGTGGATTATAGCAACAGCAAAGTATTTAAATGTAGGTGCTACGGAGTACAATGAAGACGAAATGGAGGATTTCGATATATTGCTAGAGAAAGCATTAATTGTTAACACCACCAGTGGAAATTATCGAGTAATTTATGAAAATGCTTTGGAAATATGTCGGATTGCGATTCATAAAGGAAGACCTTTGAATGCAATTGAGATCATGTTGATGCCCTTCAACTGGCAAGTTTGGACATTACTGTTGGTCATTTTCGTACTAGCTGAAATCGCAAAACGTGTTGTACCAGATCTTTTACAAAACGATCCTTTCTTGCACGTCGTTTGCGGATTCGAAAAACATAATCTTAATCAAGCTGCTCGGCGGGAAAAATTCATTCTGATCTCGCTGGTTGTTCTCATGTTCTTCATGACAAATGCTTTTGAGACCAAGGTGATCTCGCTGATGATTAGTAAGCCTTGGATCCAGCATGTCAAATCTCTGGCTGATTTCGACAAGTATGGTCTCAAGTTTCGGTATGATCCAAAGAAAAATCCCAGTGCTGGGGATAACGCGGTGATCGGAAAGTATGTAGTTTACAGAAATGACACCAACATAATTGTTAACGAACCAGGTTACGCATTTTATGTTGCTCGATCGATGATTCGCCAATTTTTGAACTTCCCTGAAATTATATTCCTTGATGAAGAGTATTTCGATGGAGTTCTTGGATATCGATTAGGGTTGCGTAGCATATATGTAGAAGCGCTTCAGTTTACGTTAACTGCACTTGAGGAAGCAGGACTGTTCGATCTGTGGAGGGACCTATGGACAAAGCGGGCGTATAGCAAGCCGAAAAATGTCGAAAAAACTTATCTTAACTTTCACGATATGCAACCGGCTTGGTTGGCTCTAGGAATTGGTTTGTGTGTCAGCTTCGTTGGATTCCTGGGTGAGCTGTGGAAAAAATGGGTCCAATCAAGGATAGTACAAACCTGGCAAATTGTTCGTTCGTTAACTCAAAGAATTTTGCGCAACTCTACGAAATCTTACAAACTTTCATTATTGCTCAAGAACACTTTACATAGAAGTTAAACTATTGCAATTGTTTAACTTTTACTTTGTTTTTCAAATAAATATGATGGACAGACTGTAAAATATTTTTTTGAAGAGTCAATACAGTTATTTACATTCCTAAGATTGTCAGAAAAATGGTCAAGGGCCACGGAATTCCAATCTGACACTGTTTTTAGTTGTCCCAAATCAAATGTTTTCAAACCATGTTGAGATGGTGAATAGAGAGGCTATCTAATAGCGAAAATATCCCAAATGTGCATGCAGCTAAACAAGTATTTTATCCGAGTAACTTCAAAATTACCGTAAAGTAGGGCGAAACACATGGGGTGAGTTGGGACAACTGTTTTAGCCTTGTTGCTGTATAATATTTGGTTATTTTTGATAAGTTTCGGATATAACAGACACAGAGTAACAAAAATAATGCATTGGTTTTCGTATTTCAAGCGGGGTATTTAAAAAAACAGAAAAATATTTGTTTTGTGTTTTTAATACCCCGAATTTAAGGCACCCAAAACACCCGAAAAGCTAAACATAAAAATTTGCCCTATTCTACTTATAAAAAAAACTCGTTCGATGGTGACTTTCAGGGAATGCATCATTCACGATTGCAGTAAGTTTTATTCTTGATCTATGGCCCTAACTGAGACTTCTAGATAGAAATGTTATGCAAACATTTGGTTTTATCCCCTCATGGTTAAGCATTTCATTAACCCCCTCACCACCAACCCTCCCCCTAGTCTTGCGGATCTGATCAAAGACAAAACGGCATTACAGCGTGTTAAACGCTCTGTCTTGAGAATAATTTGAAAACAAATTGAAATTCCCATTAAAACCAGACCCGTCCCAGGCCTTTTAGCTAAATAGGTGCTCGGGTCCGATCTTGGTGGGTGTAATGTGTTTGTGTGTGTGTGGGCGTTGGAGCTGGGAGGTAATAAAAAATACCGTCTCCGTAATGCTCCCTCCTGCTAAAGGCCAAAACACAAACAAATATATTTAAATTGTTTTCTTAAGTTTGCCTTTGCCTGACAGGTTAACCCTCTAATCTAAGTTATTGTCAAACAATGGCATTTTTGTAACCTGCCGGTTAATTTATAACAAATTATGCCAAAAATTGTTTTGTTTTCATGATTTAACAATTCAAAATTTTAAGTTCAATTCAATGATTCTGCATCTATTTTTTTGAATGCATTTTTTTTTCAAGCAAAACAAAATGATCTTAAAGTGATATTTTTTTCGAAGCAGTACACCCCAACTCTGAGACGAGCAAAGCTAAACAAACGGAAATTGTTTGTGTGATCTTTGGCGGTACCGAAAGTATGTTTGGGTTATGACACATGGGTGTGTGAACGAAAATTCGACGTTGGTTTAGCGCGTCAGGCGTCTGTCTAAATTTGTCAAGTGGATCAACGTGCGTTTGCTGCAAACTAGCTCTTAAACGCATGACGGGATTTTAGAACGATGGAGAGAGCGTGAGAACGGTTTCATCATCGGATCGCGTTTCATTAAGGTCTTAACATATTAAAATCGCTGAAAAATAAATAAAAAAGGATTTTTTAAGGTATTTAAGTTACATATTGAAATATTTAAGTGTTTTCAATAAAAAATACTCTTTTTTTCAGCATCGTATACACTCAACCCCCGGTGGCAGGTCACTTTTTCGAATGACACTTTTTTAGTTTGTACCCCGTTGGTTGGTCAAAGTCAAACTAAAAAACAAGTGACGAACTGTCACCAACTGTACCAGGCGCTCACGCACACTATTAAAACAAACGTTTGGTTGTGTGTGGGAGCTCCGTGTAAAAGGGGTGTCAAACTAAAAAGTGACCCCGTTCGTTTGACAAGAGTTGGTGTCAAACCATCGGGGTTTGAGTGTAGAGAGGCCAGAGATGTGCACGTCAATTGAGCGTGAACCATAAAAACTCTCTACTCTTGTTGATGTTTATGAAAGATGCGGTTCCCTCACACTGAAAAAATCAAGCAAAACAATGTAAATGGGGCAATGTGGAGTTTTAAAAAAACTCGATTATCCGAAGGCCTTGGCAAAATTTCACATCGGATGATCGAAACTTCAGATAAGGCTGATATAAATTTTATTAAAGTTTTTGTCATTTACAATTGAAACAATAAGATTTTTTCCCGTGATACGATTACAACATCCCATACAAACCTTCGGATAATCGAACTTCTTATAATCGTAACTTCGGATAATCGAGACTGGACTGTTTTAAAAAGAATTTGCAAATATATAGAACGTTCAAATTTTGCCCCACTTATGTAGAGTTTGTTTTTTTACACTGGATTAGAAACAGAAAAGTATGCTGGAAACCAGCATAGTTGCATCAAATAAAGCTCATAATTTAGCTATATTTTTAGTCTTCCCCTTACGTATGGTCATAACACGAATTTAAAACAGTGTAACACTATTTTTTTAACAATAAAATCGGACACCCAAAAAAAAATTAGAAGTTGACATCATTTTTTTCGGTTCATGTGTACCCAATTACATTTTTAGTAAATTTGCTTTGAATTTTTCAAAAATAAAAAACTAAACTTTCAAAATTTAATTCCAGTATTTCACAAAAAATACATTGGTCATTGGCTGTAAAAATAGTTTTGATTTTGTATAATAATTTATTTGGAATCGATTGAAATGTATATTCGTTATGTTAATGCAGTGCCATACCGTTTTAGACAACACGAATTTTTCAAACTTTTCTGCTTGACAAAAATAGCGTTTGTTTTTGTGTGAAGTTTTAGATTGGATTTCAATCGACAATTAAAGACGAGAGAAAATGTGTCGAATAATTAATTTTATTTCATTCCAATTTTCTAATTAACCCCAAACACAAAACAACAATTGACATAGCATAAACACGCTAAAAAACTTTTCTCCTCTCGAATCATTCCCACTCGTCTGGTCCCGGTCGGTATAGCTAATTCCAGCTAAATCCGTCAACAGGCTTGGTCGTGCCCCGGGAGCACGCTCTGCCAATTAGACACTTCATTCCGCGCGGAGAAGCACGTGTGACGACTTTGTATAATATGTATACCACACTGCGCTTTTCACTTAGACGTCACGGCGCATAAATCTTTCTGCACGTCGTCAGAGGGCGCCACCACCACCATCAGCCAGCCGACAGCAGCTAAACAGTCTGAAAAGTGATGAATGCAGTTGGAGGATTTTCCATGTTAGTTAGCGAGAGTTTTTTTTCAGTGTTGATTTTTGCACTGTTAAGTCTTGTTGTTAAACTTTTTCTCAAGTCTATATTTTTACCTGAAAAAAATCAGTTCAGATTGTTTCCTTTTAAAACTAAATTCCAAAGAAATGAGTTTTGAAAGTTTTTATTACGACGGGATTTTCAACATAAAAAAACACTTTGATTCTTTTCAGAGTTGCAATTTTCCATGGAATATCGTGGATCCCACGATTTTCTTGTAGTTCTGCTAGCAACAGCAGTACAACATCATTTTTCAACAAAACGTCAGCACAGATATTCCACACTGGATAGGGTTTAGCTTGCAATCACTGTTTCTCACATTAATAAAAATAACGCAAATCTATTTCAAAGCCCCTCCCTCACCAAGGGAGGTGAGAAACGTGACTTAATCACATTGATTCGCTGAGTCTGTGCGAAGGTTTTCAGTTTGTTTTATTTTGATTCAAACCCAAACCCAAGCCGGAGACGCGTGGTTTTGTTTTGTCACGAGTGATGAATTAAAGTCAGAAAAATGAGGGCTTTTAGAGTGAGCACACACGCGTCGTTACAAAAAAAAAGTTGAGTAAAAAATTGTTTTACAAGCAGCTTAAAAGAATATTTGCGTATTTTTAGTTTGGAGGGCAAAGCCGTCGCCATCGCCGATAGGGGAAGGAAAAGAGGGGAAAAACGATTTTCCGCACTGTCTCGCCACACAGTCGTTAGTGTTTGCTGTTTTCCGCTACGCATTATGTGGTTTTATATGATACAAATGACCTAACTTTGAAACAGTGTGTTAAGTATTTCCTCTAAAAAATCAAAATATGATTCACGGCGGAAAAATTGGTTCTGCCACGGTGGTTATTTTGATTTATATGCTTTTAGAGTCCATTGATCCCCAACTTCTTTAAAAGAACAAAGTGACATTTTTGTATGAAAATAAAATTTTCATCACACTACTGAGTTGCCTCATCGCAAATGCCATGTATACCGAACAGAAAGAGAGACACAGAGGTGACAAATATTTGCGAGGAATACACAATAAAAAAAAACAACTAAAACCATTCGAAATAATGCCAACAGGGCAAACACTGGGTTGGTTCTAAAAATAAAACAACATTACAATAATATGTGGCCGCATGGAGACGCGTGGTAATTAGCAGCGAAAAATAGCTTGATGCTCAATGTTTTGACTTGTAACAACGCGAATTGAGTTATTTTTTCAGCATCGCACCACTACAAGGCTCAACCGCTTCCACTTTAGGTCAGCCTCTGGGTAACAGGGTGGACAAGCGACTACGTCCGACCACGTCAGGAAAAACGCTTTCCCATCAATTATCGCTAGGAACGTGGAAAGATTAACGATATTTGTACAGGCCTTGGGTGGAAGCGTACTTGGACTCTTGAAAGGTTTGTAACAACATGGTTTAAGCTATGCTGGGCCGTGAGGCATGTTGACTTCAGTTGCTGTGGATGATTTTTTTTTGTTTTATTAGATAAAACGCGCATAGCGCAATTTGATTAGTTTTTAATATTTGTTTACAGTGAATTTCACGCCTTCCGTCGGACGGGGAAGTAAATGATTTTTATTGAAATTAAATATATGTTTATTGAACTTTCTTATAATAATTACATTTCTTTTACATGCTAAGTAGCTCTTAATCTTTGTTGTATTTTGCGTTTTATTATTAACTGATTACATTTGTTTATTTACTTCAAATTTTTTTACATTTTTGCATTGAGTTGAATACATTTGGGTAAAAGAAAAATCTCTTTAACAACTACACTCATTCCACACATTCAAAACACCCACAAATTCGGAACACTTTTGTGATAATTTGTAAATAGCATGCCAAATACATCTTTTTTGTCGACCCTACTATTTTTAGGACCTTTATTTGGACATTCTCTTGCTATTTCACTAGTAAAAGTAGCACTTTTTGAACAAAAATTATTATTTCAATACTATTTTATCCAGAGCAGCAAAGCACTGCCTCCAATTTGCCTGTTTCATAATTGTGGGATGTTATTGTGCCTCCCACAATTGTAGAACATCTGAATTTAACTGATATTTTCACTAAAAAAAGACCATTCATAAAACATAACTAAGCTTGAATTTCGTTGGTTTCAGTAATTCTTTGACATATTCAAAATCATTAGACGAGCAAACTACAAACTGTATTTTAAAATGAATGCTCCAAGCGTTCTTACTTGTTCGTGGCGAGTTTTGCAGTGTTGTTGTCATCTCGAACATGTTCAGAAGTTCTTGTGGTGAAAACAGGGTACTGCTGCCTTCACCCGTTGATGCTGGTTGATTTTCCCTCGGTTGCTGACTGAAGCCTGGAGGTGTTGTATTCTCTGCAACTTTTTGCCGCTGATTCAACGGCAATGGCTGCAGATTTGGAACCACTCGAGCCAATCCCGCTCCTGGTGATGCCAAAGCAGAAAAATCCACGTCCGTGAATGCTGGTGGTGTTTTACGACGATTTGGTTGGTGCCTCGTCGTCGCTTGCTGCCGATTTTTTACAAACTCAGCTCGTTTTGGGCAGCTCCGATTCTTCGTCGAATGTTCGCCACCGCAATTGAAGCATTTAGCTTCGATGTTGTCGTTGATTGTGTTGCAAGCTTGAGTTTCGTGCTCACTTCCGCAGGTTGCACAACAACTTGATGAAACAATTCCTTCCACCATGTCAAAACTGCAACAATTAGAAAAATGTGTCACGTCACGGTGCACTGGACGATAACGTTTCCAAGACACGATGATGTTGAAAATTGCCCGAACTGCTTGCAGCTCAGACGGCGTTGTCGATCCTTTCTCGAGATGAGCCAGGTACAGTTGATCACGATACTTGATGCTCTTGTTGTGTCTCGTCATCTTGAAGACTTCGATTACGTTCAACTTAAGAGTTTTGAGCTCTTCCTTCAGCACACTCACATCCATGTCGTACAGGCCTCGGAGGACCTGTTTCATGGGGAGTTTACCTGGATCGTCATGGCTGTAGTATTCAATATTTGGGTGTTTAAGAAATCCCGAACGTAGTTGTAATCCTTTCTGCCAGATAGCATGATTTTGAGTCCATCAGCACACAAGCGAATGGAAGTTCGTAAAGCACCAGATTTGATAAATCCGGTCAGCCACTTTCGCACCGAATCCGATTACAAAGTATTCACAAAAATGGGTAGCACCTTCTCCCGTCGTTCAAATTCTTCCTTCTCGCTCACGTCCACAGTGAGGGTAGCGAACTGGTTTCCAGACGAATTTTGAGCGTCCTTGCTCAAACTGCCTGGCTTTGCAGGTAGCGCATCGGCATTCTTTAGCTTCTTCAAATCTGCCGATCGTGCTGGTGAGGACTGCCTCTTTTGCTTGCTTTGAGGCATTTTTGCACTTTTTAGGGCATCTCCACCGCAGAGATCTAATTGCGTGGCAAACCTATCGGTTGGATCCTCAGTTTCAGCTTTGCTCCGTACCTAATGCACGTTTCCGCACCGCTGGGAGCTAATTTGGCTACTGAATCAAGCCCACCGCGGGGATCTAATTTATTTATTTTCAAATTCTAGCCATTTTGTTGATCAAAATCAATGAAACTTTATTCTAACATGATAGAACATGCTTCTATTTGCATTTTATGTCCAAATTGATTGCATATATCAATAAAATATCATTTTCAAAATTTTAAAAGAGTTCATCGGGGATCCGTCGAGTAGCCAAGATAGCTGCTCGAGAAGTCCCCAAGCTGCAAGTGGAAAAATTTTTCAGCGATTTTTCGAATTATTTGTATTTGTTTTGAGTGTTGTTTTTGTCTTCAAAAATGGCATAGTTGCAAAAAGGCGCACTTGAACAAGAAAATCCAAAAGAAATAAAATTTAAGATTCATTAAATAAAAAAAGATGCTAGTGAAGATGCATTTAATTTGAATATCAAATTTTAGTGAATATTAATAAAATTATGAGTTTGGTTCAAAACGACTAAAATTTAAAATTAAAAATTGCGGGAAAAAATATTTCTTTGTACTATTTTTTTAATAAAAACTTTTAAACTGCCTACATTTAATATAAGTTAAGTTATTTTTAAATTATGTTTTAAAATTCAAATAAATACCAAGCGAAACAATGTTATTGGTTCAAAGTAAAATTGTATACAAAGAGAAAACAAGTATCTTGTTAACGCAAGTGGTGGAGTAAAGACAAATTCCAAATACCTACGTTTTTATCTTTTTATATTATTTTTATTTTCATTTCATTTAAAAATATTTTATGGATGACATTGATAGCCGGGGTGACTATGATAGTTTATTGTAAAATTAAAAATACGAATTAAATACAAACGGAATAGTATAAAACCATGTTGACCTTGGAAGATAAGTGTTCAAAGCAGTTATGAAGCAGTTTTCGACAAATTTTGAAAAGTTTTAATAGTTAGTAAGCTATAATTAGAAAAATAACATTATTTTATTACATTATCAGATATTTTGAACAATTTTACTCTTAAAATAGTTCAAATTGTATTGAAACAGAATTCAAAAATATCTTCAAATTTATTAGAATTTTCATTACCAAAAGCTTTACAGTAAATTTGTATTTTTGTTTATTTTTCTCTATATAACTAATCAAATTAGACATTCGAAGGAACCGTACCAAAAGTGAATTTGACGTAATCACTATCAAAATCACCCCGGTTTTTTAAATAACAACTTATCAAAACGCTCTATGATTTTTTTTGTGAAAACGTTCATGGACATACCAATTTTTTAAAATTTGTTTAGGAATTTTGTTACGAGAGGGATGGGATCCAAAAATCATTTTTTGCGTTACGCAGTAAAAGATTTTTGAAAATGTGTGATTGTTAAATGACTGGAGAATGTGTTCAATACAATCCAAAAATTTTGGATCAACTTCTCGTAATTTCAAGTTTATTTTTTTACTATTGTTTTTATGTAAAAAAATGGTTATATGTAAAAAGAATTTTAATAATTCATTAAAAAAAATCAAACCTCATCTTCATCATTTTTAGTCCTTTCTGATTTACTTTTCAATATCTTGCTTTGAAATTTGAGTGACTGTTTGACATGAATGTAAAAAATTCAACATTTCATAAATAGTGTTTGGATTTTTTTTTTATTTGAAGCGGACCAATATTCTCATGCATCATTTTTAATCTCGGAAAATGCAAATTATTTCACTTTGACTTTGAAAGTTGAAACTGGTTTGCAAATTCATAGACAACAGGTAACCTTCTAATAAAACTCAAACCTTAAACTAAACCAAACAAAAGACCTTTTCAAATGTCCGGGAGAAGATCGACAATGCGAAAAATTCTCGCTTACTTTTTCAAAAGGTTCTATGTTCATAGAAACCCATGGTGCATTGGTTGTTTTGAAAAAGTTATCTAGAATTAATCAAACACTGCCCCAACGTGACATAAGCAAACTTACTAACACCCCAGATTGCCAAAAGTCATTTTTCATGCGTAAACTTGCAGCACAGGAGGGAAAACAACTCGAAGAATAGAAATCGAAAAATCAAGCATCTCTCCTAATGTAAACATTTACTGACGTTTCCAAACTCACATTGACCCAATTACATTGTTTTGCTTGAAAAAACCATCCGTCAGATGATTTGCTTCCGTTAAATCCCGGGGCAAACCTGAGTTTTGTTTAGATTCGGATGAACACGGATGAACTCGAAGCTAAATGAGCTCTCGCACAAGTACCGCGGTGGGCTTGACGCGGGTGCCAAATTAGCTTTGCAACGCAATTAGGTCCCTGCGGTGGAGATGCCCTTAGCACTTTTCAGGAGCTAATATCGAGGAGTACCTCTCTCGTTGTTGGTTCCCAAAGGAATTACGGGAAGTAAATGTTGGCCTGTCTCGGTAGAGTCACTAGTAAGCAGTTGGACTCACAATCCAAAGGTCGTCAGTTCGAATCCCGGAGTGGATGGAAGCATGGGTGTAGAAAGAGGTTTGCAACTGCCTCAACAATCAAGCCTTCGGACACCTAGTTTCGAGTAGGAAACTCGCAATCGAGAACGGCAAGGCAATGCTGTAGAGCGAGCAATTTGATTTTTTTAGATGCAGAAATATTTGCAATATGGATGTAGAGCAAAGTTTAAAAAATAGTTTTTTTTGAAAATGTTAACAGGCGGGTGTTAAATAAATTCAGCATAATTCAATAAAATTTGAGCCCATCAGTTTGAGATACCTCTTTGAGTCGCCTCCTTATCTTGGTTTGATTCCCGCATATTTACAAAAAAAAAATGTGTGTGTGCAGAAAATGTGTACATCCAGCGTGTAATGTTAATTTTTAGTATTCACAGAGGTGAACAGAATGCAATGCAATTAAAAACCAGGAATGTTTCGTGATGTTCGTTCCCGTCGCCGTTTGCTACATGATCTATAAATTCTTTGAATATCATCTGCAAATCCATGAAGGCTATCATTTTTCAATTCTCGAAAACAAGCCTGATCAAACGGGTCTGAAAACACTGAAAAATGAGTGCCACCCAAAATATGCAATCGCGTGCGCCATTCGTTCTGCGCGCGAAATTGGCGTTATTTCATTTTTCGCTGCACTTTCCTCGTGAGAACTGATTAATGATATGAATCATTCAAACCAGACTATATGAACTCTGAATGATTCGGATCCGTCAGATGGGGCCACGTTGGGGTTGTTTGTATGCGTGTGTGTTTTCACAGTCTCCCATTCTGCTTCTGTTGTGCATCACGTAGGATAAATTAACGTGAAATTTATATAAATTCAACTTGCCCGTGAAGGACAGATCAACAGCAGCGGAGGCATTTACGAATAGAATCTATATCAATCTTTCGTCAGGTCGCCACACGGGGAGAAACGCAGTAACGTGATCCGTACGACCTTAATATAATTTTCCCACATCAAGCGCGTAAAGCCGCGCCGACAAATTGTAATAAACAAACGTCGTGTTTTTCTTCCTTTTTGTTTGGGTTTTTCGCCTTGCAGTGTGTCGCATTGAGTAAAATATTTTTCATATATTTTGTCAGTTTATCTGTTTTTGGTTGAAATTGGAAAAAAATCTTCTATTTAAGTTATGCCATAAACAGCTACCCTTACCCTATCCCCAAGATTCTTCTTTAAATCTGAGCTTACAATCGCAATTCACAGGTTATAAAAGCCAACCCGGCCCGACACCGTCCGAGCTGCAGAGACTGAAACATTCTTGCTCAACTGTCATCTAGCGCGTTACAATTGAATGAAAAGTTCCGTTCACGCACGCCTTTCGCACGAGAAAAGCCACGCGGTGAAAGTAATTGGTTCGCTATTTTCTGGGGTGTGTGAGTGTGTGTGTGTGTGTGGTAATTACCGGGGTGTCTTCCGACCATTCATGGCTGCGGTGGCAGGATAATGGGATGTGAAATTTTTGCTCTATTTTTTGCTTCAGTTTTGGCAGAATGTGTGAGATGTGGTTTTCGCATTTTGCGTGGGTTCAACATCGTCATTCAGAGTAATTGCTCTCGACGCTGAATTTGAAATAAATATAATCATGAAAAGGAATCAGGACAACGATCGGTTTCACCTTATTGGATGCATAGTTTTCTTCATCCTAAGGAGCCTGATTTTCTGTTCAAGTACTCATCATATCTTATGTCATATGTAACAAATTACGAGTGAATTCCATTCCAGACCAGGCATATTACTCACTGCTAATTTTTTTAATTACGAACTTATTAGAATTTCTTTACATCCACCCAAACGAGAACAGCCAAATTTGAGTTTTATAAGCTCTTGACAAGACAAATTTTTAAATTATCAAACTTTCAATTTTTTGAAAATAATCATCAACTGGAATGCCATTTTTTTAGCTGTTTATATGAAAAAAGGCAACCCATAAAAACCCAAACACCATTGTGGAAGCTGTTACTCGTCACGGTTGTCACGATTCCCGCCAGAATGTCGTTCGGTTGCGCTTCCAACGAGCTGCCATAGCGATGTGAGATGTGCCACGAGGGCGAGATGTTTTCGATATTGTGTAGTGTAGTGGCCACTGCCACTGAAGACCAAACCAAACCATATGAGAGGTGTTTTTCACGTTCGATGCCCATGAAACTGTCACTGTCCTCTCCTGTGTGGTGGTTCATTTTTGGCCGGATCCGGCGTAACGATTCTGAAAGACGAAGGATTTATTGCAGCCGGTTCCATCGCACCGAAGGGGAAGGCAGGAAATGAAAATTTGTGGCCACGTGATTGATGTTATGAGGTGGCGGTTTGACCATTTGGTGACGGTCACATGCTGGGTTAGAATTCACCGAAATCAAGTATCGATTCTGGTGAAACAGTGTTATGCTTTATGTTTTTTTTCGTGTTGATAGAAATATAAACAAAGCAGTAAATTTGCTGTAATTTGCTTTCTTGGTACTCTAGAATGGAAAAGCAATAGAAAGTTTTGGTACATGTTACTCTAGATTTATTAATTTTATGTCTTGCCACTTTTTCAGTCTTAATTGAGGTTATCCTACAGCATAAAAGAGGTAATATGTATTACATATTTAAATTTTATACCTTCAAAAATTACAAAAAATTTTGAACATTGTGGAATTAGAGCGTCCAATTTCCCGGGGTTACAAATTTCCCGAGAATCGGGAAATTTTCAGCCAATTTCTCGGGAAATCCCGGGAAATTTCAAATTTATTGAAAATTGTTATGACCTTGGTTTTAATTAATATTATGCAACAAAATTGCATAGGACATCAGAATCAATTGTTTAAATAAGTGTGAAGATCAATTAATAGCATGACTGCATGTAAAAAATCATTCAACTACAAGAAAATGGATTTTGGTATTTTTTGATGAGAAATTTTTAACTTTCCTCTGTGACCAGTTTATTTAAATGAGAAAAAAATCATGCAGAATTATGTTTTTCATGACAAATACTTATTTCAGCTCTTGAACAAATGGTAAAGCTTTTTAGTGTTAGTTTTACTCCAAACAACCCAATGTTTTCTAATATTTGAAGTAAGCTTTGAATATATTTTTGCGTTTTTTGAGAACAAACATTAGAAAGTAATTTTTCAATGTTTTTTTTTGTATTATTATGCAATATGATTTAAATTATACGATAAATTAACATCATTTGACAAAAAGTCTTCTATTTTTTCACATTTAACCCTCTAACACCTGTAGTTGCACCAGTGCTCCATAATTCTTTTACTTCAAATTGAAATTTCTTTAGTACTTGGTATTCAACCATTTGAATTAATTCTTTTTGCACAAATTGTTTGATGAAATAACATCAATCTGCTAAAAGCTTACCTAATTGTAATAATTTAATACTCATTAAGCAAGATCTTTTCCCAGTTACTTAAAAAAATAGTATCAGAAATAATTCTGATATTATATTTCTGATTATCTGATTAATTATATATAAACCAAACAATACATTGAATTGAACAAAATCATATTGAGTTTGTTAATTTATTATTTTTTCACAGCATTTTCAAAAAATAGTTCCAAAATTTTAAGAAAATGTGTACTTCCGATTGAATTTCGGGAATTCCCGGAAAATTTACAAATTTCCCTGGAAACGGGAAATATTTTTTTTCGAAAAATCCCGGGAATTTCCGGGGAATTGGACGCTCTAGTGGAATGTTAACAGAATGTGTGTCAGAAATTTCTAATTTTATGTATTCACATAAATTGAGCTAAAATTAAATCGAAATGGGGGTAATACACACCAAATTTCTGATGCACATCACCTTTGTGAGCAAAAGCATGTAATATTGTATTAGAAAACGTGTACAAAAAACGCATGTACGGATGAACAAAAAAGATTATGCACAACCCCCAAAAATAACATCAATCTGGTCATATCCAGATTAGTTTGTCTATACATGAGATGAACTCATGCCAAATATGAGCCCTCTACGAAAAAGAAAAGTGGGGTGAAACGGGCTTCGAAGTTTGAGGTTCAAAAAACCTAAAAAATCTTAAAATTGCTCTAATTTGCGTAAAACTTCATCTAGCATTAGACGTATTGATCATAGGGTAAATAAGATCTATTTCTTTTTTTCAAAAATGTTTTATTCAATTATTTTTAAAATCAAATTTACAACTCCACTACTAACGTGAAATTTTGAGCCCTAAAAGGTGTAAAATGTTTGTTGTAGAAAAATCGAAAAACTATGAGAAAAACTGCGATTGGCCAAAACGTTAATACCGTAGGTCTTTAGTCCATGAAATTCCCTAACTTTTGACCTATGGGAGCATGGGTGTTGGAGGCTGTTGCAAAAAGATATTAAGGTGCTACATACATGTAAATCGACAACAAAGTTAGAGGTTGGTGTGAGCATACACTTAATTTTATTTAAAATTTGTTTTCAGAGCTTTACAATATACATTTTCATCCATTAACAAAATAAATATGAAGACATTTGGATGTACCATTACCGCACGGCGTGTTTTCTAGAACAAACTTTTCAGGAAAAAATAGTCATCGCTACTTTCAAATGTGTCTTATAGGAAATTTTCTCAGCTTTCCAATGCTTCTAAGAGCGAAATGCTTCATCGGGAAATCTCTGAGATATCTCCATTTTAAGTTTTTTTGGTTTTAAATTCCTTTATTATTTATTGGAAATTTTATATTACCCGTTCAGAAAACATATCAAATGATGTGTTTCAAGTGTCATTTACTCATCAAAATGTGCAAAATAAGACAAGATACACTTTGTAGAAGGTTGCAAACCGCTAAACATTTTGAAAATTATGTTTTGACTGAATTTTTGAATATGTGGGATTTATTCAGAAATTAAAATCATAAAACAGTGTAAAAATATATTTTTTACAAGAATTATTAGATTATTACTTTGATTACTTAGATTATTTTTTTGTGTGCAAATATCACGTGTCTGCTCTGATTTAGCTTGTTCAACCGAAACTTTGGCAGGTTTGTGATTGTTAATGGTATTATTGAATTTTGATGAATAAATTTGATATTCTCTTAAGCAGACATTAACCAGGAACATAAATACAAATATGATTTAAAATCGAAAATGTACTACATAAGCCCTTGCAACGGTAGTTTGCAGTTTAATTACGAATATTAAACATGTTTTGTATCTATGCAACTGGTTAATGTTTGATTAAAGAAATATGATATTTATTCATCTAATAATACCCTATCAATCTCAAACCTGTAAAAAATTCGGTTGTAGCAGCTAATCCCAAGCTGAATCAGAGTAGACCGGTGTTATTTGTACACAAAAATTATGTAATTATCTATTTGTTCTTGTGCAAATAATGTTTCAATGCGGTTTTATGATTTTAATTTCTGAATAAATCCCACATATTCAAAAATTCGGTTAAAACTTCATTTTCAAAATGTTTAGCGGTTTGCAACCTTCTACAATTTTGTTTCTTGTCCTATTTTGCACATTTTGATGAGTAAATGATATATGATATATGAAACACATCATTTGACATGTTTTCTGGACTGTTATTCAAAAGTTTCCAATAAATGATTAAGGATTTTAAAACAAATAACTTAAAATAGAGATATCTCAGAAATTTCCCGATGAAACATTTCACTCTTAGAAGCATTGGAAAGCTGAGAAAATTTCCTATAAGACATTTTTGAAAGTGGCTATGACTATTTTTTCTCCTTAAGGTTGCCCATGCTATATCGCCGTGCCGAGATATAGCTATTTTAAGTTAGCAGTTTCTAAAAACGAGTGCCACGATATCTCAACACTGCCTTGACCAAATCGGCTCAAAATTTTTGTGAAGACTCGTTAAACTGGTCCTGTGTGCATGACGAAGGCCGATTTAAAAAAAAAACTTATTTAAAAAAAGATATAAATATTTTTTGTTTTTCATATTAAAAAATCGTCAGTTTTTGATTTTTGTATTTTTTTTTAGAAAGCAAAATTTCAAAATCGGGCTTCGTCATGCACACGGGATATGTCTTCAGAGTCTTCACCCCGAATTTCAGCCAATTTGGTCCATCCCATCTCGAGATATCGTGGCACCCGTAAATCAACTCGGTGTTTCGAGAAAAGCGGAACTGGCGCACGGCAAAATGTTGAGCTTAAAATTGTCTCTAACTCAGTTTAATCATGTAATATCTTCATGAAACTTTCAGGAGTGATTGAAAATCATCTTTCTAGTGGATTAAATAAATTTTCTGTAATATGAAATTTTGTGATTTTCTACATGTATGTAACCCCTTAAGGTTTTAAAAGCTATGAGAAAAACTCAAATTAATCCTGGATGTCTACATTTTGAAGTGCTTCAAAAGACCTTTCGAATGCAACTAAGAGAGTTGGAATTGAAGAAGTTTTACGGAAATGCGAGCAATTTTAAGATTTTTTAGGTTTTATGGACCTCAAACTTCAAAGCCCGTTTTACCACACTTCCCTTTGCCCTAAAGGCCTCATATTTGGCATGAGTTCATCTCATGTATAGACAAACAAACACTGAAAGTTTCATCCAAATCGGAGCACTTCGATACGACCTCTAGAACAAACCGTGCAGAATTTACAAATACTGCCTCTTAAAAATTATTGTAAGCAAATTTCTTGATTTTTGTAAACTATAGTATTAGCCGGGATTGTGGTGTAGGGGTAAGCGTAGTTGCCTCTTACCCAGACGGTCCCGGTGGTATTTTTCGAAACGAGATTTGTCTGAGCACGCCTACTGTCGGATGAGGAAGTAATTGTTGGCCCCGGTCTAACCTAGAGGGTTAGGTCGATAGCTCAGTCCAGGTCTAGGAGTCGTCTCCCTGGGTCCTGCCTCGGTGGAGTCGCAGGTAGGCAGTTTGACTCACAATCCAAAGGTCGTTAGATCGAATCCCGGGGTGGATGGAAGTTAAGGTGGAAAAAGGGGTTTGTAATTGCCTCTACAATCAAGCCTTCGGACACCTAGTTTAGAGTAGGAATCGCGCAATCGAGAATGCCAAGGCAAATGCTGTAGAGCGAATAATTTGATTTTTTGTAGTATATGTAATCAAAAAAATCAAAATCAAATTAGTATTTGTAAGTGAAGGCTAAAAATTAAATGATAATCAGACAAATTTCTTATAGCACCTGCCAACATATGTGCTTTTCCGTTACTTCAGTTTTAAACTAAGAAAAATTGAATGGTATGTTGAAAAATTGTTTAATACCGCATCCAATCTGACATTCAAAGCTTCTACTGCGAATATCCGTCCGGACTGGAATTGATTTCCTGTCTCCGTCAAAACTTCACAACCGCCTTCGCATTGCTGCGCTAAATCGGCAAAACATGTAAAACTTTCAGCTCGCCCAAAAACTTACCCAAAATGCACACAAACAGCAGCAACAGTAGCCTGCCAGCGCAACTGCACCGCGACGACGACGACGACCGTTGCTGGCTCGAGTAACAACACTTGTGTTGATGCATAATTCACATATTTTCAGCTCGCGTTGTGCAGTTTGGTGGGCATGTAAACATTTACCCGACGTACGTACAAAGCTGAATTTCGTAGTTGCACAAACAAACTTAGTAGTTGAGGAAGATAAACATTTGCACGGTTACATTTGAAAGGACGGGTTTCTTTGCCGGTTGAAATTTTCTTTGAAACTCTCAAGATTAAGAGTTTGACAAGAGCACTGATTAGACCTCGTTACTTTCACGGACACTGAACAGCTTAAAATTACATGCTCCAACAGTTTCACGATCTTCCTTGTTTCTTCTTGTTACCAGTTAGCAGCTGTTGGTCGTACACTCTATAGTAGTGTTGTGGTCACCAGATCCCGCGTCATGCACAAACTGTCGTCGGGAATAACTGCATCCAAGAGATGCCGGCAAAACGAGATGATGATCTTGGGGCCAGCCAGTCGCCAAAAACCGGCGGTCTAGAAGACCTTAGTCCCCAAAATTCGTGGCGTGTCGCATCGTTGAATCCACTTGTTCTCGCGGTCGGTTGGTCGTGTACTGACGATGTCGCCGACGACGACGCGATGACCGTTTGCCAGTTGTTTGTTCGCTATTAAAATGTAGCGTAATTAATTAATTAAAATATAATTAGACTTTTTGCACAACGAACACACTCTGGCTTCAGCGTGGAGGACAAACACTGCTCGTATTACGCACAATGAAATGCACTAAAAGAGAATATCAAACAGTAACGGAATCGCTCGTAGATTTGCTTGGACTCAGTGGAGATCGCGCGTCCGAAATCGCAGAACAAATTCTTCGAAATCACCCACTTAGATCATCGACTTGACATCGACTATGCGGGCTTCGTTAATCACTTTTATTAGCATAGCCAAATGGTTTTCGCGCGCATGATTCACTTCTGATCCAAACTAACACTAAACAATCTTCAACTTGATCCCAACAATAACCCCCACCTCCCGAAGAGATAATCCCAAATCGATTACGCCCGCGCGCGTCCTTAAACGCACTACGCTCGCGAACTAACTCGAAGTACGCGGCCGCGAAAACGTTGTTGTCGCGTCGAGAGCCAAGCTGCGAATGACTAAAATTAGTCGCTGAAGCGCATGCTGGTTGGATCGTGAGAACGCTCGCGCATCCATCCATCCCGGCTTCTGTGGGGACCTCTTTCGAATATTGTACGCTTTACGTTTTGGCAGGTTGTGACGGCGCAGATGGATACCGGTCTTGATGGGATAGAGTGCGTTTAGTGGGCAAATGCTTGATGCTCAATTTTTTTATCTTTCTATCAAATTGGGTCCTAAAGCCCTATGTCAATTTTTATATAAACGCCATTTCTGATCACTTTTTTTCATTTTAATGCAAAAAAAAAAATAAAAATAGTCAAGACAACATTTATTAGATGGACCAACTATGGTCCCCTTGTAACGAGCTGTCCAGTAGGACCTTTTCTGTCAAGAAGGGCCGCGAAGTTTTTTAAATTGATTTAAAAAATCATTTAAAATATTTTGTGGTCGTACAAAGGATCAAGGTACTCACAAAATCAAGCTTTATCGTTGTGAACAATAATATCACAAATTTAAGCTTAATTTTAGGACCCAATTAAAAAACAAACAAATATTGAGCGTTTCAAATTCCAATCTGAAATGCATAACACTCCTCCGTCCAAGCCTCCGAAACCGTTGCTTCGCTAATTTCAACTCGCTCGCATTTGGCCCCATTTCAACCAATCTTGATCGTTCTTGCAGCATTCGAACCGGTAGGATTTCAAGATTCATCTGAAACAAGAACGAATTTGATGCGACTAACCTGCTAGTCACACCGACTAAATTCGTCGAAGCAACTCTTTTTAGGCGCTCGTTTTAGGGAACACACCATGGCCAAATCAACAAGAAAGCATTAAAATTTGAAATCAACCATTCAAATCTAACTAATTTGAGGTCGCTGAACAAGAATATGACACTTAGAAAATCCCAAAGTATTCAGAAATCCAAGATGGCGGCCAATATGGCGCCTGTAGTATATTGGGAACATATATTTGAGGGTGTAATAGTGTTTCAACCACTCAAATCTAACTAATTTGAGGTCGCTGAACAAGAATATGACACTTAGAAAATCCCAAAGTATTCCGAAATCCAGAAATCCAAGATGGCGGCCAATATGGCGCCTGTAGAATATTGGGAATATTTATTTGAGGGTGTAACAGCCTTTCAATCAATCAAATCTAACTAATTTGGGGTCGCTGGCCACGAATATGAAACTTAGGATACTCCAAAGTATTCCACGATCATGAATTCCAAGATGGCGGCCAATATGGCGCCTGTAGAATATTGGGAATATTTATTTGAGGGTGTAACAGCCATTCAACCACTCAAATCTAACTAACTTGGGGACGCTGAACACGAATATGACACTAAGAATACTCCAAAGTATTCCAAGATCAAGAACTCCAAGATGGCGGCCAATATGGCGAGTGAAATAGGCATTCAACCACTCAAATATAACTAATTTGGGGTTGCTGGCAACGAATATGAAACTTAGGATACTGCAAAGTATTCCAAGATCATGAATACGAAGATGGCGGCCTATATGGCGCTTGTAGTATATTGGGAATATTTATTTGAGGTTGTAATAGTGATTCAACCACTCAAATCTAACTAATTTGAGGTCGTTGAACACAAATATGACACTTAGAATATTCCAAAAATTCAGAAATCAAGAAATCCAAGATGGCAGCCAATATGGCGCCTGTAGTATTTTGGGAATATATATTTGAGAGTGTAAAAGCCATTCAACCACTCAAATCTTACTTATTTGGGATCGCTGAACACGAATATTACACTTGGTATATCCCAAAGTATTCTGAAATTCAAAAATCCAATATGGCGGCCAATATGGCGGCTGTAGTATATTGGGAATATTTATATGAGGGTGTAATAGCCATTCAACCACTCAAATCTAACTAATTTGGGGTCGCTGAACACGAATATGACACTTGGTATATTCCAAAGTATTATGAAATTCAGAAATCCAAGATGGCGGCCTATATGACGCCTGTAGTATATTGGGAATATTTATTTGAGGTTGTAAAAGCCATTCAACCACTCAAATCCAACCAATATGCCGGGACCGTGGTGTAGGGGTAAGCGTGGTTGCCTCTTACCCAGTCGGCCTGGGTTCGATCCCAGACGGTCCCGGTGGCATTTTTCGATACGAGATTTGTCTGATCACGCCTTTCGTCGGACGGGAAGTAAATGTTGGCCCCGGACTAACCTAAAAAGGTTAGGTCGTTAGCTCAGTCCAGGTGTAGGAGTAGTCTCCCTGGGTCCTGTCTCGGTGGAGTCGCTGGTAGGCAGTTGGACTAACAATCCAAAGGTCGTCAGTTCGAATCCCGGGTGGATGGAAGCTAAGGTGTAAAAAGAGGTTTGCAATTGCCTCAACAATCAAGCCTTCGAACACCTAGTTTCGAGTAGAAATCTCGCAATCGAGAACGCCAAGGCAATGCTGTAGAGCGAATAATTTGATTTGATTTGATTGATCCAACCAATTTGGGATATGAATATGAGGAATATTCCAAAATTCCAAAGTATTCAGAAATTCAGAAATCCATGACGCCTGTAGAATATTGGGAATATTTATTTGAGGGTGTGATAGTGATTCAACCACTCAAATCTATCTAACTTGAGGTCGCTGAACACGAATATGACACTAAGAATATTCCAAAGTATTCAGAAATCCAGAAATCCAAGATGGCGGCCAATATGGCGCCTGCAGTATATTGGGAATATTTATTTGAGGTTGTAATAGTGATTCAACCACTCAAATCCAACTAATTTGGGGTATGATTATGAGGAATATGACACTTGGTATATTCCAAAGTGTTCAGAAATTCAGAAATCCAAGATGGCGGCCAATATGGCGCCTGTAGTATATTGGGAATTTTGATTTGAGGTTGTAATAGTAATTCAACAACTTAAATCTAAATAATTTGAAGTCACTGAACACGAATATGACACTTAGAATATCCCAAAGTATTCAGAAATCCAGAAATCTAAAATGGCTGCCAAAATGGCGCCTGTAGTATGTTGGGAATAATTTTTTTTCTTGATTTCTGAATACTTTGGTATATTCTAAGTGTCATATTCGTGTTCAGCGACACCAAATTAGTTACATTTGATTGGTTGAATCACTATTACAACCTCAAATAAATATTCCCAATATACTACAGGCACCGTATTGGCCGCCATCTTGGATTTCTGAATTTCTGAACACTTTGGAATATACCAAGTGTCATATTCCTCATATTCATACCCCAAATTAGTTGGATTTGAGTAGTTGAATCACTATTACAACCTCAAATAAATATTACCAATATACTGCAGGCGCCATATTGGCCGCCATCTTGGATTTCTGAATTTCAGAATACTTTGGAATATACAAAGTGTCATATTCGTGTTCAGCGACCCCAAATTGGTTGGATTTGAGTGGTTGAATGGCTATTACACCCTCAAATAAATATTCCCAATATTTTACAGGCGCCATATTGGCCGCCATATTGAAATTCTTGACATCGGAATACTTTGGGATATTCTTAGTGTCATATTCGTGTTCAGCGACCTCAAATTAGTTAGATTTGAGTGGTTGAATGGCTTTGACACTCTCAAATATATATTCGCAATATACTACAGGCGCCATATTGGCCGCCATTTTGGATTTCTGGATTTCTGAATACTTTGGGATATTCTTAGTGTCGTATTCGTGTTCAGCGACCCCAAATTAGTTACATTTGAGTGGTTGAATCACTATTACAACCTCAAAAAATATTCCCAATATTCTACAGGCGCCATATTGGCCGCCATCTTGGATTTCTGGATTTCTGAATACTTTGGGATTTTCTAAGTGTCATATTCTTGTTTAGCGACCTCAAATTAGTTAGATTTGAGTGGTTGAAACACTATTACACCCTCAAATATATGTTCCCAATATACTACAGGCGCCATATTGGCCGCCATCTTGGATTTCTGGATTTCTGAATACTTTGGGATTTTCTAAGTGTCATATTCTTGTTTAGCGACCTCAAATTAGTTAGATTTGAGTGGTTGAATGGCTTTGACACTCTCAAATATATATTCGCAATATACTACAGGCGCCATATTGGCCGCCATCTTGGATTTCTGGATTTCTGAATACTTTGAAATATTCTAATTGTCATATTCGTTTTTAGCGACCCCAAATTAGTTAAATTTGAATGGTTGAATCACCATTACAAACTCAAAAAATATTCCCAATATACTACAGGCGCCATATTGGCCACCATCTTGGATTTCTGGATTTCGGAATACTTTGGGATTTTCTAAGTGTCATATTCTTGTTCAGCGACCTCAAATTAGTTAGATTTCAGTGGTTGAAACACTATTACACCCTCAAATATATGTTCCCAATATACTACAGGCGCCATATTGGCCGCCATCTTGGATTTCTGGATTTCTGAATACTTTGGGATTTTCTAAGTGTCATATTCTTGTTCAGCGACCTCAAATTAGTTAGATTTGAATGGTTGATTTCAAATTTTAATGCTTTCTTGTTGATTTGGCCATGGTGTGTTCCCTAAAACGAGCGCCTAAAAAGAGTTGCTTCGACGAATTTAGTCGGTGTTACTAGCAGGTAAGTCGGATCAGGTTCGTTATTGTTTTAGATGAATCTTGAAATCCTACCGGTTCGAATGCTGCAAGAACGATCAAGATTGGTTGAAATGGGGCCAAATGCGAGCGAGTTGAAATTAGCGAAGCAACGGTTTCGGAGGCTTGGTCGTCCGTGTAAGTGAAATATGCCTTGGACGGAGGAGTGATAATAAAGAGAAAAAACGTATGTCTATGGCAAAAGATGATAATTGGAGATTGTAAGACACAAAATAATATTAAAAAAAACTTAATAGGGGAAATGTACCCATTTTAAGCCTAATAAGCGGCCGTGTTTGAATGATGCTGGATACTCTGGAGTGTTCCTTGGAATTTACTAAAACCAAGTTCACCAACGAGTAAAGCAAATTATTGTGAACATTTCTGTTTATTTTTACTTTTACTCTTAGTTATTCTATTCCTTTTACAAGCATTAAAAAAATATTTACCAAGTGTATTCTGATCAGACGAGAATGCATTGGGCCATGCTCATTTTTTCTATTGTCAGCTTAGTTCTTTTTTCTTCCAGCGCTCTTTTGGTGGCATTTACAGCGAAAGTTTCTTGGCATCACTGGCTCACTCCAACAGTTGCTACTGGTAGTGTTGGTGGCCACCCTTTGTTCTTTATTTGCATTCGTTTCTCGCTCGGTTTTCTTCCGCCTTTGATTGGAATGGGTCGTCAGAATTCAAACGTCATAAGACTTAGCGTGTTTGTTTTTTTTTATGGTGCTTGCAAATTATTTACATGTTTCGGGATTATTTTTCAAGTGAGTGACTAACTAATGTTCAAAAGAACATGTTGCCGGTAGTTGGAATCAATATCATATCTTAAGCCCTTTGAAAATGTTAGCGCAAGTGAAAAGATATTGATGGCAACTTTCGTTAAAAATGATGACAAATGGTCTCGCAAAATAGAAATTATGATCAAAAGTGCATCAAATTTGCTCTTTTTGGCCAGTGAGTGGCATACATTTGCGTGCCTACTCAAGGTGGTGCTGTTGTTGGTAAGTTTAAGTATTTTTGGAGCTTTAATCGATCATCAAACTCTTCATATGACGATGTTTGGTGTTTGATTAGAAAGGGTTATTTCCCCTTGGTTTAATGCTTGTATTTTTTTTTGTAAAAAATAGAATTATGAAAATAAAAATAAAATACAAAAAGCAAAGTTTTTCCTTTTCCTGACTCAACATATTTTTTTCAGTTGTTTATTTTATTATGCAAGAAGGAGCAGGCGTGGCTGAATGGTGACGTTGCTGGCGTTGTAAGTGGAAGGTTCTGGGTTCGATACCCATCTGCTTCTATTGAGTAATTTATGAAATGGAATTTTGAACATTTGAATATGAACGAAAAATTGAGCTCTCGTGTCAGGGTTCGATTCCCGGTCTTCTGGGTCAGCAGACAAAATGTTAACCATCAGACCATCGATATTTGAACCGAAAGTCTGGACACTAGCTTAGAGATCCTGATCAATTACGGAGTAGCAACTAGGGATAGACTCCAATGTTTTTTCCTGATTTTATTCTATTTTATTATGTAAGAATCTCACAAGTGCCCGAATCTCTTCGCTCTCCTTTCTAAAGTTATTTCCTGGCCACTACCAAAGGATAATGAGGCCTAAAAAAATTTAAAAATTGTAAAGGTACCAAAAAGGACAAAAACTCTTTACAGGTACTTTACATCTTTACAGTTATATTTCTTCTGAATAGGAACATTTCCACTCTTTTATATCAACAAATGTAAAACCTTATGAAATGTGTAAATGGTCCACTTTAACAGTGCTATGACACGATTTTAGCCAAAATTATAATTATGTTTCATCACGAGATTTTTCAAATCTTCATAGCATTTTAGTGATAATCATAAATTAGCGGTCATCTCGTAATGTTTTAGCGGATCTAAGATGGAGGTGAGACAATGGGACATCAATTGTAAAATAAATTTAATAAATATCAAGTTGTTCTCAAAACTCCTTGAATTTAATGATAAAGATGCCTGCTGACGTGAGTATTCTACATCATATCAGACTCGCAGCATCTATTCATACCCGCTACCAGATACCGTTCACGTTTCACGAAACGCACGTGGACGGAAACAAATGAACATTTGCCGTTCGTACGTCATCCGTTCGGCGCACGTGTTTTTCCATCATCCGGATATAAATCCGAGTGGGGGAGACCAGCTCACCTCCACCGGGATCCTTGGTCGCCCCTCCAGAACCGTATGACTCTCTCTGCAACAGGTACGACAACAACAGATGATACGAACTTCGAAGTTCACCGACTTCGGATTTTGACTGGAATGAATTTCGAACTTAAGCCGAGTGCATGAACTCGGTTTGTGTACATTGGGATGAATCTTGAAGCGGGCAGGGTGGAGTCCCTCTAGAGCTGGGTGGTAAGTGTGGGTGTGAACATGATGAGTTGGGGGGACCTGCCCTGTTCCAGCTTCAGCAGGCAAGACTCAGCATGGCGTGGTTCAGTTCTCGTCGGCACGTTCGCCAGTAAAGGATAACGCGCACTCCTCTCGGAAGAAGTTGTCGTTACATTGCGGCGGCTGTATATAGGGGTAATACGCGGTTTCGGATTTCGAGAGTCGGTTTCAAATCTCGGTGGGTTCCCCCCTCTGGAAGGGCGGAGGAGTTGGGAGGAGAAAGCTGGCTAAGGAGACATTACGGAGAACTCGAATTTGTTCGCGACGGCGGCAGAGTTAACGGTGCGTATCTTGTAGATCCCCAGAAGGGAATTCCGCGAAACGTGGGTAATCGATACGCGGGGATCTCCGGATAGGATTTGTAGCGCGGTTTGGTCGATGACGGGTGAAGGACGACGGATCAACGAAACTTGAAACTGGTCTCCTGACATTTTATCGATAACGGTTGATCAAAAGTATTTTAATGAGGGATGGAAGAACTAAGGGCCAAATATGCATATGAATGTATAAGTAAACAGCCCCACTGGGCAAAGGGATCAAAATCAGAGTGCCTGTGGTTTGAATATTGAAGGAATAAATTAGTGTTCCCAAGCAGTGATTTCGTATTGATTTGGAAGTTGGGAAGGACGTGAAAAGGGGTTTAGGCAAAACAAAGGAGTGAAAGTTTTTGAGTTCGTTTGGTCGAGAATCCGTTGAATGACCAAAGGATAGCTGACAGAGTCCTCCAGGGACTAACCTCTAGGAGCACCGCTTCGAGACAGAAAAATCGTGTGATCAAAAGGGAAATTATAATTTATGTGTGTGATTGAATAATTAATAAACTGGAAGATTCCAGGTCAGCAGACGGAGCTTGACTTGGGTGAAAGGTCAGCACAATCTTTACAACCTCCGTGTACAAGCAGTGAAAGCAAGAGGTGCTTCTAATTGAAGCATGCCCATCGTAAAAAGATTCCAGTAAGTGTTCCACCCCACAGTGTGAGTTATGTGAAAAGTCCAAGGAAAATTCCGAGCACAGTGGTGGCGGAAAAGTTTGGGAAAACGATTACCCTGGTTTGAGGAGGAAAAAAAGTGAAAATATGGTAATTGATTTAAGACCCAAGCTTTGTGAAAACAACATTTACCAAAGGAAAATAAAACTTTTGAAGGATTATACTTACCGAAGAGCAGAGCAGAAGTAAAGGTAAATATGATGTTTGCAACAGTTCACTGTGGGAGATCCCTCCGCCCCCCTCTTTCCACACAATAAAGTATGGTAAAATTATGTTTATGGTGCGCACTTGAATGTGCTGACTCTGGGTTCAGGCCGGAGGGTACATAAAATAAAACAACCGAATGGTTTCGTGACTTGTACGATTTGCACTCTTATGGTAAATGCCCAATCAAGATGGGCGTCGTTTTGAAAGTGTTGAAAGAATCGTTGGGTGATGAGTTGCCTGTTTTTGTTGCCGTTTTGTTTTCGATGATTGAGACGTTTGCCTTGAAAAGAAAGGACTTTCTTAGCTGTTGATTGATTCTGGATGAAAATTAAATTAAACTTATTAAACAAAATGTATTCGTATCATAACACAAAAATTGAAAGCAAAGTTTTTTTTGACATTCTGTGATTTTTTTCGTTTTTGGTTGCCTAGTTTGTGGTCTAGATATTTTTGAGATTGTCATTAAACTTATAATTCAAACTTGAAATAGCTTAATTTCTGATTGGTATTATGTGTGTTGTGCTTACACTCATTTCACAATATTTTGAATATAAGTGAAAGTACGATGAACTACACAACAAAATTTGTATTTTGTTTTTCTGTTAAAGTTTTTAACCATTCATTGCTTGCATTCTTAATTTTAAACCTATTCGGGGAATTCTCATATGCTGGGCAGGTTAAGGGCTCGGTCCGAATGCCATCCAATTTACAGATTTACACTTTTTAAACAATTTATTTTGATAGCAGGTTGCTTGCTCACTTCGTACTGAGTTATTTATCACTCAATTCCAGTTATAATAACGCCTTAATCCCCGCCCGTGTGGATTAATCGAACCGCGCACTGGACTCACAATCAGAGGTCGCCGGTTCGAATCCCGCGGCGGGCGCTCTAAAATTCTTTGTGTAAATATGGGTATTCGGCGCCGTCGCTCCGTGCCATACTTTCATACACTTAGGCGCCCAAGGCGGCGAAGCCCTTGTAGATAAAAGGAAGACACTAGTGGTTGGTACTAGCAATGGTGGCCGACAGCTATAAAGTCAACTTCGTCTTAATAACGTCTTTTAAGGCTATCGGGTAGCAAATCCTTTTTTTTGGGAAAATATTTATTTCTCGTCTTTTAAGAGCTGTAATTGAACGTCAAAGTGATAATATGTCAACATTACCGGCACGATGGAAATACAGGCTGTTCCCCTAAATAGTCGAGGAACCCAATATATGAGACAATTTGCTACTGTCGTGTGAGATCTGCAAATTTAACATTGATTCTAAACTTATAATAAAATGCAAATAAATTTGTTTTATTTGCTTCTAAACGAAAACAAAAAAAAAAACACTTTCAAGCATTAAGGTGTCAAAACCAGAAGTGCTAAGTGAAACTGAATTTGAGTTAATAATTAACACTTATATTTAAAGCTGGTGGTGGCTGTTTGGTAGGTATTATGAAAAAATAAATAAATAAATAAAAGAAATTGCCAACCCAAGTTGATGGTAATTGAAAATTCATCAATGACCAGCCAGCGATCCTCGCAATTTTGGCTCCGATAGGTTCACACTCCTGTTAGTGATGTTATTTTAGCATGATATATTTCGTGATGTGCGAAATGTCATCAGTTCTGTTTTAATCCGTAAAATGTAACTCTCCATGTGATGCAATAACCCATTCTTCATAATTATACGCAGCGCAGCTGCCATTTCTGCAAAAAGTCCAAATTAATAACATGGTTAATCCGCGTTGCACGTGGAGCTTTATTATTTGCTTTATCTCGTTTTCTTCCTCTCCGAATCCCTCACATGGGTTCGGAACATTGCGCTGTGCTTGTCAACGGAACTCCGAACAATCACATTTCACGTTCCAATGGCTCCAACGGTAACTAACAGAAAGTCAGAGAGAATCTTCCCGGAAGAGTTTTCAAGGACTGTTATGAGATCCTTCCATTTCTGACCCTTTTCTCCCCAATAATGTTATGCATGAATTGGTCCCTTGCTACTCATGTCGGTTTCGTCGAACACAAACTAGCCCTAGATTAAAGCTCGATTTCGGGGGCTCCCCAAAACTGCCAACCAATTCCAATAAAATTCAAATAATCCCTGCTGAGCGCTAACTGGCCGCCAAGAACGTGGGACAGGATCCGTGGCGGGATACCAATAAATCAAGTTGTCCCGGCGGGGTCGTCTTGGTGTTTCGTTGCACTCGGTGGGAAACTTTGTGACACCTTGATCCCCGGCAATGGCCGTCTGATTCCTATACCATTACGGGGAAGGATTTGTCCGAGGTTTGGTTTCTTGTCGCGGGACTCCGAGCTCTGATCGCCCTTGCTAGAAGGACATTCCAAAGAATTACACACACACACATGTTCACACATGGGAGGGGGCCAAACCAACATTCGGGTCAAGATGATGTGACTCGGATAAAATGGATGATTTGAAGGATTTTATGTAGCCGTGACGAAGGACTACAGCCGGAAGCGGAAAAGTGATCTGGACGTTTTTTTCTCTTTCATTGTATAGCCCGCCAGCCTATCGAACTCCCCTATGGTTAAGTGAGATGGCTTAAGCGCCACTCCCGAAGGAGACCATCCACCTGTTTGTCGGTTTGCCCAGCCGTAGAGACCTCTCGAGGGGGGTTCAGTAATCCCGTTTCGGGACAGGGAGTTCTGTGGGGTGTAAAACGCGTCGGAGGTACTCCGACTAGCGTACAAGCCACTACCCAGAAAGGGTAGCTGAAAAAGAAACCGGAAACGGACTGGAGACCTCAGGGCGTGATTCATCACCTGCGGCCTTCAACAGTCTACCTGAACCAGATCTGCAAGAAAAATAGCCAATGGTCCAAGGGATTCGGAGCCCTGTCTCCAGTAGAAAAATAAAGTAAAATAGAATATTGAAAGAAAATCTACATTTATTTAAACGGTCGCGACCAAAACATGAGTCGACTCTTTCGGTCACCCTAGCATAAGTGTTTTATAGCTACTGTGTGTTTAGGTTAAGTGCAGCAGGAAAAACATTTGTAGTGTTTTGTGTTCGTTTATTTACAGTGAGTCATTCATGTTTTCGTACGTACGTTTGTGTTTGCCGGCGATCCTCCCTCTTCCTTTCCCTGAGATCCTGTTACTTCAGTTCAGATTCTACCGTGTGTTTGTCTTCCTTCTTCTCTCTTCTTCTTCCGGTTTAGGTGTGTGTGCTATGTGCGTTTTATGTATTCATTTTTTGACGTGTCGGAACAATCTCGACGCGCAGCGCCGCGCTACTTAGTTGGTAAGGTTGGTAGCGGGCGAAAAGGTGTGGGCCATGGTCTTACCACTAGTGCATGCTTTACTCACGGTTTGCGTTCGCTGTCGACGATCACGTGGTCGTCTCGATACCTGTTCTGCTGCTGCGGGTCGGTTTCGAAGAAACTCGGTGGATTGGTCGGTTGGTGTTCTTGCTGCGGACGTCTACGACGTCATCACTTGCTGCTGCTGCTGTTGCTGCTCTCCGGTTAGCACCGGACGGGACTCGAGCACGTGGTTGGTCGCACCTGCGAGGAACCTCGACGACCTACTTTTGAAGATCTGCTGCTGCTGCTCGGCGAGAACGCTGGTTAGCTGGTTGTTGGTTGCCGGTTCGCGTGTCCGCCTTCGAGGCCGGACTTCTCTCCCTCTTCACTCACGTGGTTTCCTAACCTTCCAGGTTAGGTTGGTGGCGGTTGGCGAACGCGATGGCGGATGCTGATCGCGATGGCGGTTAATTCAAGGACGCTGCGGTGACGGTTGCTGCTGTCCTGTTACGGCGTGGCCGTACAGTTCCGCTGCCGAGCGCGGTTTGGCGAGCGCTGGCCTTCGGCGGCGTGGGCGTTGCGGCCGGTTCGAAGCGGTAGCTGGTCCCCGGTAGTTCGGGCCGTCTGTGACGAGCGTGGCGGTGGATGCAGAGCTGGTCACGGGATAGAAGTTAGGCTTCGCACTGGGCAGGTGACCACGAGGTGGCCAACGACAGCACTTACCAGGATTTCTGGAACGCACATGCACGGCAGAATTTCACACACGCACACGACACGGCACTAGTTCGAACTACTAATCTCGCTAACTAGCTAATCAGGGAAAGGACAGAGAAACACATTACACTAGAGATAACCTAAAAAGACAAACTCATGGAAAACTAGAAACCTACAATTTAATCACGAGACGCGCACAATCGAGGGCCACTGGTGCCTCTTCCGCGGAACTGATAAAAGTGAACCGTTGGGCGCGTCATCAGAACGCCGAGACTTATGAGAGGCTTCAGTTGCGAATTCCGTTCCCTCTCACGGTTACCAACCCTGGACAATAGCTTGTCATTCCCCTAGACCGCTTTATCACCTCCACGATCTCATCACCCCCGAACCGCGAAAACGCGAAACTCTTCGCGAGATTCGTGCGGCTGGCTCTCCCCGATCTCCTGTGCTGGCTCACCTAAAGAGCAGAGTTTAAACCACTCGGCCATCTGGTTGAACGGAAAGCTTTTGGGATAACTGGCGCAAAAGGTACTCGGCATTTGAGTGACCAAAGGAATGAGCAAAGGTCACTCAGTAAGAAAGCTCTACTCTGCGGCGTGTACGTTTAATACAGTTTAGGTATTTTACTTCCCAATCATACCGACTGTACTTTTAATCCATATGTACTCGTTACATCATTCCCCACTAAAAGTACGAAAATTTGTTTGGCGTTAACACGGCGGTGAAAAACGACCAAACAAATTTTCGTAGGCCAAACAGAAGTGCTACTGATGATTGGGTTTCTCTTCGGGGTCATATACGTTCATCACTGAACTGTCAACTCACTAACAAGTTAGGTCCTTGCTAACAGTCAGCTCCGTCTCACTTTCCAGATCAGACAACATCACAGTGTCAGCGACGATGTTGAAAGTCTGCTACTAACCATCAATGACCAAAGTCTCCGGTCTCCAGCGAATTACTTCTCAAATCATCACTAACAACAGTAAAGCCTCGAGAAAATGAAAAAAACGAGTAATTCAAAAAAAAAATCAATTTACAAATATTCCTAACTCTAATCAACCGGCTCAATTACGGCAAATGCTTTGAAAAAAAAAATATTCATGGAAAAAAATGACCTTTAATAAAGAAATTTATGCTGAGTGTTTAAATATGTACAACTAATTCTAATGAAAATATTGAGAAAAAAATAAGGAGAAGAGGCAATGAAGAAATTTGTAACCCAGAAAATTACTGATCAGTTCATTGATGACGACGACTCATTCATACTCAAAATTACAAAATAAAAACATTAAAACAAGCTACGGAAAAAAATATAGCATCGACATAGAGTTTGCGCATAACCCTACGCGAGCTAGCACAGTAGACGAAACGTGTCTTCTACACCAGGACAAAGCCGATAGGCGAAGACAACGTTCACGAAAAGAACTAGTCAGTTTAGTTTGCAATCCCGGCCCAATACTAAGACGAGTCTGCGGGAACAAACTTCACTGACAGAAAAGGGGTCTGTTTCTCCTCATAATTCGCCGCCACGGAAATATATTTCCGCGATTTAACACTCATTATGATTTGAAACGCAAAATAAACCTCCTCACAAGAACTTCTAACACCAGGATCAAATCCGATAGCGAAATTCCTGAAGAATCAACACATAATTACAAACTACAAAAAAAAACATTCGCTCACCCCTCGCATTCAAAAAAAATCACCCATGCAGAATCCATCTCCACGATCTGGATCTGTCACTCAATCACCCTGCGCATTTTACCGGTGCTACGCACACAAACAAATAAACGTCATCGAACTGTCAACGGAGGAAAGTGTGTGAAAGCGAAAGTGGAAACAAAAAACCAGGCGCAAGTTTTGAACCGCGAGTGAAAGTTTTTTGGAGGAAAAGTTTGGTGAAAAAAAAAAAGTGAAATGGCCAGAAAAGACGACTGGGATGGTCGGAAGGACCGTCCCCAACGGAAACGAGGAAAGGCGAGCTGAGATATCGTTCCAGCTATCGGTTTTAAGTTGGTTTTTTGTTTGTTTATTTTCAGCGCAGCGGCATGTCTACTGCGGCGTGGAAATCGCGACCTGTCGTTAGCGATTGATAAGCTCTCGGGGGGAAAAAAACTGCGGAAATTGTGGCTAATCAATCAAACTGAAACTACTTGGGAAAAATTATCAAAAAAAATGGAAAACTGGTGGGAAAATCTGTGCAAAAATTGGTGTGGAAAATCTACTTTGGGAAAAAAACTATGGTGCAGAAAACTACTATGTTTGGAAACCGGTTGTAAACAAACCAGCGAAACGCCAGCTGTGTTTCGATTGTTTACTAACTATAACTTAAACTACTATTTACAAGGGGGGGGAAACTATAACTACTATTTACATTAGAAAAGGATCGTTAACCTTCGGAAAACGAGGCAAAAACAAAAGAAACTGGAAAAATCAACTCCATCGTAGAAAAATAATCAACAATTCAGGTAAGTATAAGAAGAAAACTAATAATGAAAGTGATCATATTACAATGTCGTCCTCCCACGCAAACAGAGGACGACGATCTTGCTCGGCCAGCTGACGATGTTCGGCCACCCTTACCCCACTTCGCCGGAAGGATTACTCGCCCCGACTGACGGAAGTTTGGACTCCACCCACACTCGACGGAGGGAAGGATGATCCACCCCCAACTGGACTAGCGGATCGTGAGTTTTTATAGATCTAAGATTAACCTAGTTTAGTACTTACTTAGTTTAAGGGTTAGGCGTTAGGCCCTACTAACCACTAACTTCTTCGCGTCGCGTTCGGTTTTGCGTATCTTCTTCCTCTTCTTCGTTTTACGCGTGCTAGCTGTAACTCGGTCAGGCTAGTCTTGGTTTGTGGTGTTTACTCGGCCCAAAATTTGGTATTTTCGCGTGGTAGAACCGGTTCTACCCTTGGTCACTTCTTCGGTTGAAGTCTATTCATAGCTCGTTGGGTTCTAAATCGTCTACAATTGGATCGTCGGAATCGATCATGAGATGATTTGTGGGCGTTGTCCAAAGATGCACTACTAGCTTTCGACAATCATCGATCGCTGTCGAAGTCATTGCAGGCTCGCTTTCTTCGTTCACACCTTTCGGTGGCTACTAACACAGGTCATCACTTGCTCATTCATAGCTTCGTGCAATCTTAGTACAAGTGACTACTGGCTCTCGACAGTCATCGGCGTTTTGGAAGTCATCGCAACTAAGTTGCTCCTTCTTTGCTTCATCTTCCCGTACTTCAGTTTGGAACGCAACTGACAAATCACCCCAGATCGAACCCATTCTCCCAGGTCGCGATCGCGCGTGGTACAACTCGGTACCCTCAGTGCTGGTTTGTTTATTCTGGTTTTCCCTAACACGAGTCCGTCGAGTGCCCTAATGAGGTAATTACCCCGAGGGTGTTTTGTTCCCTAAACGGAAATGGTTGCTCCTGATGGGATTAGAAGGGACATAGCTAAAAAAAATACCAATCTGCTCTTCGAAAAGATCTCATCACGATCCGCTTGCCGCTGGCTGAGGTGTGTGCCACTTTTTCAGCCGATTGGTGAAGTAGACCCCAAAACGTTTTCCGTCCAGATCCTCCAGTTCGTACGTGTTTTTTCCCAGCACCTTTCGCACGAACGCAGGTTCGTACTTCGGTGCGAGCTTCTTGCAGAAGCCCTTCCCCTTGTCGGACAGGTCAAAGGTCTGCTTCAGCACTTTCTCCCCCACGGTGTACTTGGGACAGTTGGCGTTCGTACGGAGGTTGTACGTCTTGGCGTGTCTCTGGTAGGCGGCGGTCAGGTTCTTTTTGATCTCTTCGAACAGCTTCTTCTTCTGCTCTGGAACATCCTTGTCGTCGTCGCTCGGCTCGTAGTTGTCTCTGATCCAGCTGTACTCCCGGCCGTCGGACACTTTGTTCCGGCCGAAGACCACGAAGTATGGACTGTAGTGTGTCGAATCGTGTACAGCGTTACGGATGGCGTCCGCGATGTCCTGAAGGTTGTCGGCCCAATGTTTGTGGTCTTTCTTCAACGTCGCCCTGATGGCCGTGGTGATCACTCGGTTCACCCGCTCGGTGTTGTTCACCTGAGGGTGATACGCCGGGGTCAGCCAGTGCTGGACGTGGTACGACTCGAGAAGGGTTTTGAACTGCTTGGATAAAAACTGAGTTCCGTTGTCCGTCAGGACTATCTCCGGGACTCCGAACAGACGAAACACGTTGTTTTCGACAAACTCTGTGAGCGAGTGTGCTTTCGCCTCGCGGAACGGTTGCACGAGAACAAACTTGCTGAACACATCGGTCACGACGAGCAGGCATGTGTTCCTGTTCTTGCCCGAGGCGGGTAGCGGACCGACGTAGTCGAGCGTGATGAACTGCCACGGGTATTGGACCGGTTTTTGTGGTCCCATGGGCGGCGTGACGTTCTGGTTGCCGGCTTTGCTCACCTGGCACTGTAGGCATTCGCGGCAGTGCTTCCGAACTTCTTCACGCATTTTCGGCCAGTCGTGTCGCTCCTTCAGCGATGCCAGCGTCTTTTCGAAACCGAAGTGAGCTCGGTCGTGAACCTTCGTGACGATCTCCTTGCGTTCGGCTCGCGGCGGCAGTAGCTTCCAGCTAAACCGTGGATCGGTCTGGCGGTTAGGCGACTTCACGTAGCGGAAGATCCGTCCGTCGATCACCCGATAGTCACTGAACTTCGTTGGGTTCCCAGTGATGTTCTCGATCTGCTCTTCGTACTCGTCGTCCGGAAGCGTGACGCGAACGGCGTCCACTTCGATCGAGCGTGACAGGCAGTCGGCCGTGATGTTCGCTTTCCCTTTCCGGTACTCGAGGTCGAAGTCGTAGGCTTGAATCCTCAACGCCCATCTCAATAGCTTCGCGTTGCCCGTCTCTGCGCCGACGTTGAACAACCAGAGCAAGCTTCTGGCGTCGGTGATGACCCGGAACTTGGCTCCCTCTACGTAATGCCTGAAATGCTGTATGGCCGACAGTACGGCGAGGCACTCCTTTTCTACTGCTGAATATCGCCGCTGTGTTCGGTTGAGCTTCTTGCTGAAGTAGCTGATGACGCGCGTGACGCCGTCTTGCTCTTGGACCAGCGCCGCTCCTACCGCTCGGTCTGACGCGTCCGACTCGATGGTGAACAGCTTCGAGAAGTCAGGGTTTCCCAAGATCGGCGCGGAGGTCAGGACTGCTTTGAGCTCCCGAAACCCGTCTTCTGCCTCTTTAGTCCACGTGAAGCGTTTGTTCTCTTTGGTCAACAAGTCGGTGATCGGCGCCGTCATTCTACTGTAGTCCTTGATGAACCGTTGGTAGAACCCGGCGAGGCCCATTAACCTTCGGATGTCCTCCTGCGTCCGCGGCTGTGCGTAGTCGAGGATCGGTTGAATCCGGCTTTTGTCGATGGCCACTCCGTGCTCGTTGAGGAGGTACCCCAAGTACATGACCTGCTTGCGGAAGAAACGAGATTTCTCGAGCGAGATAGTCAACCCGGCCTTTCGAAGTCGTTCCGCCACCAGTCGAAGCAACCGCAGGTGCTCGTCGAAGGAATTCGCCGCGATCACGATGTCGTCCAGATAGACGAAGACGTTAGGCTCTAGGTCTGAACCAATTGCCTTGGCCATCAGTCGGGACATCGTGAACGGCGCATTCATCAGCCCGAACGGAAGGACTTTGAACCGGAAGACTCCCTCTGAAGTTCGAAAAGCGGTCAAATTACGACATTCCTCTTTCAAAGGTATTTGAAAGTAGGCGTCTTTCAAGTCTATGACGGAAAAGTACGTAGCCTTGCCCAACCGTCGGAATATATCTTGCATGTTCCGCATTGGGTAGCTATCCTTGACCGTCAACTTGTTGATCTTTCGCGAATCGAGACAGACTCGAACTTTCCCGTTCTTTTTCGGCACCGGAACAAGCGGATTGGTCCATTCGCTGTAGCATTCCTCGATCGCGTCCAGCTTCTTGAACCGTTCCACCTCGGCGTTGATCGCTTGCTGAACGTACGGTGAACAGCGGTACATGGGCGGGTTCCTCGGTTTTGCTCCTTCCTTCAGCACAATCTCGTGCTCGATGAGGTGTGTGCGACCTAACTTCCCGGTCGACGTCAACTCGAATGCACGAATGACTTCGGACAGTTGTCGGCGTTGTTCGGTCGTCAGGACGTGCTCGGTCTCGATCGCATCCGGATCCGGAACGGACTCGGTAGGACCTTCGTACACCGGAATGTCCAGCGTGTCCTCCTCCTCGGGTTCTTCCAACGTTAGCGTTGTCTCCGACGGCTCGATCGTGAAGCAGAGAAGTGCGTCGTCGTCCTGCTCGACCATCTCGACGCTTTCTGGTCCTTGACCGAGGTCGATCATCGGCTTGATCCCGAACGCCTCCCAGAAATCGGCTCCGAGTATTAGTTTCCGAGAGATCTCCGGGACGACAATGGTTGGAATCACTCGCGTCGTGTTCTTGAACGTAAACGGCAAATTTACAAATCCCAAGCAGCCGTAGTTCGACCCGTCCGCGGTCGACACTCGGATGGCCGCCGGTTGGATTTTTAAACGGTACTGGTCGATGATGTCCAGCGAGTTCAAAATGCTGACTCCCGCTCCAGAGTCGAGCAGCGCATCGATTTGCGTGTCGAAGATGTTGACTCGGATGTGCGGACACTTGTTTGCCTGTATTCGGACTTGGTATACTTGCGCAAAAGGGTCGTAAACGAGATTTGAAGTGGGAATGTTTGGTCTCAGGTCGGTGGTCGAATTCCCCAACTCGCACCCCTCTACTCGTTTCCCTGCGGCGTAGCCGAGGAACGTTGGGTAGACGACACCGAACACCGATCACAATTTGCGATCGTTCTTCCCAAACAGCCACACCCGTAGCAGAAAATCACTTTCGGTTTGTTGCATTGGCGCCAGCTGTGCCCGTGAACCAAGCAGTTCCAGCACAACAGTTGAGCTGTGGCTCCGCTGGTCTCTACCGGAAGTGGGTTCGCTGCTTGAGTCGTGTCTGCCTGTCGCGTTCGATTGATCAAATGCTGCGGTTGTTGTTGTAGTTGATCTTGAGGTTGTTGTTGGTGATGTGCTTGTTCTCTGGGTTGCTGCTGCGGTCTCGATCGGTACTGATTACGGTACGCACTTGTCGATCGTTGCTGGTCCTGACTCGCCGAACTGCACGGCGGCCTGTAGCTGCTCTGTTGACCTCTGATGGCGTTGACCGATGCTCCGTCCTCTTCGCTTCCATACTCATCAACTTCCACGTGATTCACGTGGCGCTGATTTGAAAACTCGCCTGAGCCGTCTGCTTGCTGCTTGATCGAGCTGTCCGCTGCGTCGATCCGGTGGTTGATTTCCAACAGTTGGTCCAAGTCTCCTACCCCAACTACGGCAATCTTTGTCTTGTAGTGATCCCTCATGTTGTCCCAGATGGTCTCGTACAGCCTGTCCTGCGGTAACGGGTTTGTCAGCAGTCGGTTCAACCTCACGATCTCATCGACAAATGCCTTGAACGCCTCTCCCCGTTGCTGCTTCCGGTATTTCATGGTTGATCGGATTCCCTGGTCCTTGTTGGGATTGCCGAACCGGTGCGTGAACTTGCACTCGAACGTTCGCCAACAGTCGAAATCGTCCGCGTAAGTGAAAAACCAGTCTTCGGCGGTTCCTTCAAGCAGCTTGTGAATGTTCCGGAGTAGCTCCCACGGCGGAATTTCTTCCCGTTCCGCTAGTTTCTTCGCCTTGTATAGGAAATTCTCCACGGATACACTAGAATCGCCTGAGAACCGGATCTTCCATTTGTCGATTCGTCCGTCGAATCGTCCTGGCTGATCTCGATACCGATGGCCTCCTCGAGCACTTCCTCTCGAGCTAGATGCGTCGCTGTAGTCGCCCTCGTAACTCGGTGGGTACGGCGGTGGAGATTGGCGTGGATTTTCGCTTCCTCGGCCTGGCTGAGGATTGTTCCTAGGAGGTACGTTGTTGTTTGCTGATGCCGAGCTCTGCTGCAGCATGATCGTCCGCAGCATCTCCTTCATGGCTTCCCATTCCTCTTGCGGAATGCCGGATGAAGTCGACGTTGATCCCTCTCCTCTCTTCGGTATCGCTCCCTTCGAGCTGTCGTCCGTTTGGGTTGCGCCCGTCTTCATTTTGACTGGTCCCTGACTTCCTTTCGCCTGTAACGCTTTCTTTTGTTCTTGTATTTCCGTCCTTAGCTCTGCGTTTTTGTCCACTAAGTCCACAAGCAACGCCTTCATATTTTTCCACTCCGTCATGAACTTGTCATCTCCAGCCTGTCCTCCGTTGTCCTGACCTGAACCTCCTGAAGCCATGTCTGTCTTTTTTCCTTTCGTCGGAGAACTCGAACCGCTATTGCTGACCGTACCTTCACCACCCCGGTCTGGTGTGGGAAATTCAAACCTCGGGTTCCGCGGAACTACGTTTGGGGTCTGCACCAACGGCGTTGATACTCGCGATGTAGGCGTAGTTGGGTTTGGACTCTCAAGCGTGAGTGTGGGTGTCACGCCGGCGTTCGGCGTATCCGATCCGCTGGCGACAGAATTCGACAAAGTCGGGGTCGCGATTGGAGAAGTCACTAATGGTGATAAAGTTGGACTAGGCGTCGTGATCAAAATTGTGGGCGTCGGGGTAGTCGCTACAGTTGTGATAGGGACAGGGGTTCTCAACGTGAGCTTCGAGCGTTCGGAAATATTGGACACAGTTGTGGGAGTTGAGTTACGAGATGATTCCAAAATATTGTTGATCTGTTTCTTGACCGGCGACTGAGGTACCCCAAACTGGAACTGTTTCATAAGATTCTCAATCTTTTGAATCAGTTCTCGCTTGATCTTCCTCTCCGCTTCCGTACGCGCCGAATGACGTCTGGTCCGGTGCCAATAGCTTAAAACGCGCGATTCGAACCTGGTCTCTGGCTTTTTTTCCAATGCTTTCGCCAATTTGTTAATTCTATCATGGATATACTCTTCTTCTTCCCGAATATATGTGTATGAAGGCCACGTCAAGTTCTCCTTCTGGTCCCTCTTGAACAAGCTGCGTACTTTCCTTTGTTTTGCCGGTAGATCGAGTAAGAAAATTGACTCCGGTTGTTTGCGAACCGTGAGTTCGTGCTCGATCTCTTCGATCGTAAGGTCCTCCGCACGAGGAAACGGTACCAATTTGAACATCTAGTGCAATTAAGTTCAATTACGCAATTTCAAATTTTATAGCTCGCTAAATTAGTTTGCTATAACAAAAAAAATGCAGAGTAGGCTCCTTAAATAATACAAATCGTAGTACCAAAATTACAAAAAAAATTGTAGTAATGGAAGAAATAATGATGATATAAATAATGTATGTTGAAAAAAACAAAGAAGAAAGTGAATATAATAAATTTATGCAAATAACCAACAACCCAAAATTGTGTTTTCAATCTCTCCGAGAAACTCAACTCTTCCTTCAGAACAAACGTTTCTAATAACTACAAAAATGCAATGCAAATCAAAAATAAATTCAACTCAAAACAAATCAGGCGAATTCTTCAAACCAATGCCAAAAATCAACAAAAAAAAATCAGAAAATAATGCAAAAAATAAAAAATAGAGTACAGTAGATGCCTTGTATTGTTGGGCGCCAGTTATAGCCCGCCAGCCTATCGAACTCCCCTATGGTTAAGTGAGATGGCTTAAGCGCCACTCCCGAGGGAGACCATCCACCTGTTTGTCGGTTTGCCCAGCCGTAGAGACCTCTCGAGGGGGGTTCAGTAATCCCGTTTCGGGACAGGGAGTTCTGTGGGGGTGTAAAACGCGTCGGAGGTACTCCGACTAGCGTACCAAGCCACTACCCAGAAAGGGTAGCTGAAAAAGAAACCGGAAACGGACTGGAGACCTCAGGGCGTGATTCATCACCTGCGGCCTTCAACAGTCTACCTGAACCAGATCTGCAAGAAAAATAGCCAATGGTCCAAGGGATTCGGAGCCCTGTCTCCAGTAGAAAAATAAAGTAAAATAGAATATTGAAAGAAAATCTACATTTATTTAAACGGTCGCGACCAAAACATGAGTCGACTCTTTCGGTCACCCTAGCATAAGTGTTTTATAGCTACTGTGTGTTTAGGTTAAGTGCAGCAGGAAAAACATTTGTAGTGTTTTGTGTTCGTTTATTTACAGTGAGTCATTCATGTTTTCGTACGTACGTTTGTGTTTGCCGGCGATCCTCCCCTCTTCCTTTCCCTGAGATCCTGTTACTTCAGTTCAGATTCTACCGTGTGTTTGTCTTCCTTCTTCTCTCTTCTTCTTCCGGTTTAGGTGTGTGTGCTATGTGCGTTTTATGTATTCATTTTTTGACGTGTCGGAACAATCTCGACGCGCAGCGCCGCGCTACTTAGTTGGTAAGGTTGGTAGCGGGCGAAAAGGTGTGGGCCATGGTCTTACCACTAGTGCATGCTTTACTCACGGTTTGCGTTCGCTGTCGACGATCACGTGGTCGTCTCGATACCTGTTCTGCTGCTGCGGGTCGGTTTCGAAGAAACTCGGTGGATTGGTCGGTTGGTGTTCTTGCTGCGGACGTCTACGACGTCATCACTTGCTGCTGCTGCTGTTGCTGCTCTCCGGTTAGCACCGGACGGGACTCGAGCACGTGGTTGGTCGCACCTGCGAGGGAACCTCGACGACCTACTTTTGAAGATCTGCTGCTGCTGCTCGGCGAGAACGCTGGTTAGCTGGTTGTTGGTTGCCGGTTCGCGTGTCCGCCTTCGAGGCCGGACTTCTCTCCCTCTTCACTCACGTGGTTTCCTAACCTTCCAGGTTAGGTTGGTGGCGGTTGGCGAACGCGATGGCGGATGCTGATCGCGATGGCGGTTAATTCAAGGACGCTGCGGTGACGGTTGCTGCTGTCCTGTTACGGCGTGGCCGTACAGTTCCGCTGCCGAGCGCGGTTTGGCGAGCGCTGGCCTTCGGCGGCGTGGGCGTTGCGGCCGGTTCGAAGCGGTAGCTGGTCCCCGGTAGTTCGGGCCGTCTGTGACGAGCGTGGCGGTGGATGCAGAGCTGGTCACGGGATAGAAGTTAGGCTTCGCACTGGGCAGGTGACCACGAGGTGGCCAACGACAGCACTTACCAGGATTTCTGGAACGCACATGCACGGCAGAATTTCACACACGCACACGACACGGCACTAGTTCGAACTACTAATCTCGCTAACTAGCTAATCAGGGAAAGGACAGAGAAACACATTACACTAGAGATAACCTAAAAGACAAACTCATGGAAAACTAGAAACCTACAATTTAATCACGAGACGCGCACAATCGAGGGCCACTGGTGCCTCTTCCGCGGAACTGATAAAAGTGAACCGTTGGGCGCGTCATCAGAACGCCGAGACTTATGAGAGGCTTCAGTTGCGAATTCCGTTCCTCTCACGGTTACCAACCCTGGACAATAGCTTGTCATTCCCTAGACCGCTTTATCACCTCCACGATCTCATCACCCCGAACCGCGAAAACGCGAAACTCTTCGCGAGATTCGTGCGGCTGGCTCTCCCCGATCTCCTGTGCTGGCTCACCTAAAGAGCAGAGTTTAAACCACTCGGCCATCTGGTTGAACGGAAAGCTTTTGGGATAACTGGCGCAAAAGGTACTCGGCATTTGAGTGACCAAAGGAATGAGCAAAGGTCACTCAGTAAGAAAGCTCTACTCTGCGGCGTGTACGTTTAATACAGTTTAGGTATTTTACTTCCCAATCATACCGACTGTACTTTTAATCCATATGTACTCGTTACAATTGTTGAAGAAATTGAAGGGGACGAAGAGGATAGTTAGTTTCTTCAAGCGAGAGAGAGGTACTTATTCAAGACTTTTATGCCCGTTTTCAATAGAGTGAAGTGAGGGGAAGAATCGAATGATCTGATATTGATGATTTGTGGGATGGATTCATCTTGGATGTGTAAATCAGATGAAATTGACACTTCAAGAATTGGGTTGATTGATGACGATGTAATTGGTCACTAATGAACTAACTTTTGTTGGGTTTAGACTTAGTTATTCTTGAACAACGCGAAGTTTTTTTCATGTTACTCCGTTACTCGAAATTCTATCGGTCTCGTTCATGTTGAATTTTTTTTCTAGTCGATCTGTCTGAAAAGTTCAACTGAGGTTGAATATTTTCATTGTGATTGACACTTGCCGCCGATCAAACTTTTTCTCCAATTTCCGCCAAGACCAGCCTCCATCAAACAATTCCGGAAAAAAGTTTCGTTCTCCAGATCAAGCTGTAAAAAGTTTCTCAACACCGTCGCTCTCTATCACAGCACAAATTGACCCGGCGCTGGAAAACTTTTCCTTCAACGAAATGCAATCTGCGCGCGAAGGTGTGTGTACTTATGACCCAGGATCCTTCGAACTTAATTGATTAATGCCTTCACTGTTTTCACTCTCTCACTTTCTCCATCGTTGACCTTTGCCCATCATCGGCTTTTTGCCCATCTACACTTTTCCTATTTTCTCAATAATCCTCAACGCTCAACGGTATCCTCCCTTTATGAAGTCCTTCTTCGTACAAAGCAGAACCTTTTCGAACCGGTGTGTAAGAGGCTCTCGGGAAAGTTTTCCCTTTGTCGATGGACGGCGTTAAGCATCCAATCAAGGACCTGAGTCCGCTATGCAAAAGCCCCAAGCCATCAGCTTCTTATCGTGAGAAGCACCTTTTTGGTGCCTTTTTGTTTGTCTTTAAAAATCTTTTGTTGAGTCTTTTAGATTTGATTGTGCTTTCTTGCTCCGTTATCTGATCTATTTTGTAAAATAATTGTCTTTAAATCTATTTTTGAATTGACAGAATTCCTAAGATATTTAAAATTTTACAGGGTTCTTATAATTATTACAAAATGTATTGCTAAAAGCAAAACAAACAGACTAGTTCACATAAAATTTTAGATAACTCCATCTTTGTTTGATGATCTATGAAGCAAAAAAAACTGTTTTCCAACTGCTCAATACAATTTTGATTCATTGAACATATTTTTCATAATTTATACCACTGTCCCAAGAATTAAAGGGCAAAAATATACAGTATGTAAAAAAAGTATTTACACCCCTTGGGCACTATGCACATTTTGTGATGAAACATGTAAAAAATTTAAAGTTTAACAGGAACCTAGTACTAAGTTTTGTTCAGAAACTCATGCCAGACATTTTGCTACAAAAAGCTCATGAAAAGATGATTTCTATAAAAAGTTATATAACAAATACTATTACAAAAATAAAAAAGGTGCAAAAAAAGTTTGTACACCTTTCGAAAAATTAACATAAATAATTTTATTTGTTGACAAATCACCATAAATCCAGTCTCCCAACTCCAAATAGGCATCCTTGACTGATTAACAAAATAATTTGGATTGAATATAAAGTTTACTAACTACTTAGTATAAAAGTTTATATAACTCTGGAAATTCTATATAAAACTTATCTAAACTTAATTTTGCAAACTTTTAATTCAACTAAATGTCAATATATTACCATAGAATTGCTAAATAAACATTTTGGAGTGGGTATAACACCGTTTTGGGGGCATTTGTATCGATAGAATAGATTTTTCGTTGGAATTTCGTACCAACCCGGAATTACGTCGTAGGAAAATCCGCCGGCATCCGAACCGGTCCACGATTCACAAGTCAACCTATGTGGAATCGGAAAGAGCATAAAATTTCCGATCTTTTGATACCCATACATCCAGGTTTTCTATAAAACCCACGTTTTTAAATACCTGGGCAAAAAGTAAGTTTGATCCACGAGAACAAAAATTACGAAATTCCATACATTTTTGGCAGGCGTTTACTTTTTCAGAAGATTTTTCTTCTATTTCCATATGAATAAATATTTTTTTGTTAGTTAAATTTTAACTAGACGCTGGAAAATTATATTAATCTTTCGGATCTTAAAAATTATATGGTTTCTTGATTTTAATTTGATTATTTTATGGTTTTGAAAATATACCCCGTTTCGGGTAATCACTTCCGTGAAGGATGACTTAATCGGCCAACTTTCAACCCCCTTTACCAGGTATTTTTGCGCAGTTGTTGGCACGTGGCCAGATCCTTCCGTTGTGAATTTACTGCCGGCAGTCAATTTAGTAAGCGGTTTCGGTGTTTTTCGTCACACTCACTGTATTATAATGAACGTTTTTCGAACCATTTAGCAAACTTTACCTCCGGCGTGTTTGAACAGTTGGTTGAACAGCGCGGAGAGCAGCAAAAGTCGAGAAACTAATTTTAATGAATGGATAACAGCCATTCACGTTTCTGTTTTAATTATCATTTGGCGTGGAAACATACATCCTCCAAATATTTAACCCCTACATCCAATCCATGTAATAGGATTAAATTGAGAAAAAATCTACTAAATTATTAAAATTGCTTCTTCAAGCGAACGCTCTGGGATAAATTGATTTGCATTGATTCGTAACCCAACAAAATTCCCCGCTCAGCCGTCAATCCAATCCTGATCAGAAACGTATCCTTTCTGTTTCTCGATTCCTAACAAACTGAATCGAATTAAATTTAGGTCAGTGCAAAAAATAAAAAAATCAAACTCTGACCGTTGGCTTTTCCTGCCAGTTTGAGACTCGATTGACTTGAAAAAATGTTTTTTTTTCTCTGAGAAATATAAAACTCAAGTGTGGGAAAAGGGAAAAGAAAAATTAAACTTGTTGGGAAATTTTTCGAATAGGATAGAGAAGTGAAATCATGGAAGTGATCTGTTGATCGATTTAAATTCTGCATGGAACTTACTAGGAAAAAATATTTACGTCCACAGGGGAAATGAAGTTGACGTTTTTGTATTTACGAAAAACAAGCTGTATCGGGAATAGTTTTTGATTGCCTCCATTGAATTCGCTTTTTTTAGTCTCTGTGTGTGAGTGAATATGGGTCAAGATTACTAGATACACGATAAACTGTTCAGCAGAGTGTGCTCCGAGCATAACATTGAGGAAAACAAGCTCAGATAAAATTAAATTGCAAAGTTGGCAATAAGTTTACGGTTAGTTCGCTGAAAAAGTTGAAATTCGTTTTTGCTTCCCGTTCAACTGTCTTGTTGCCACCGAAAGGAAGGGTTTATTCGCCTCTAAACCTTTACTGCACTTGCAACAGGAGTCTGAATGAATGAAGTCAAGCGCGGATTGGTCAGGATGGAACCCAAAGTTGTAACCGTAGTGCATTAGAGCTGCTGCAGCAAGTTAAGCTTCGGGAGCTTTAGAAAGTTGTAAAATAAGTTTCGTATGAACTTCAACTCTCGCCGGAAAAGCGCAGCACACCTCGAGGATGACACGGTGCATTGAAAGAAAAATTGCAATGTTTGACTTTGTTAAAAGTTTAGCCCCCGATTCTCGATGCTCGAAGTAAGAGTGAAATATAAATTGAGTTACGAAAGTTATAGTTTCCCCTGGAGCAGTTGTTGTTTGCACGTAATCCGAGCTCAATATCGGGAACATGGCAGGAACCACCCTCGAACGAGACTTGAAATACACTATCAATCCAAGCGGGAGCTTGAGTGGGTAAGCCGTAGGGGAATCAATTTAACTTTTCAAGATTCTTATTTGAATGTTAAAGTTATCTGTAGAATTTGTCTATTCTAACAGGTGATTCCTTTGGCCCTTGTTTATATTTTTTATTGTTTTGGCAAAAAATTGGCTCTTTAGAAATATCTATGCAAAAACATAAAAAAAATCAAATTATTCTTTCTACAACATTGCCCAGGCGTTCTCGATTGCGAGATTCCTACTCGAAACTAAGTGTCCGAAGTTTTGATTGTTAAAGCAATTGCAAACCTTTTTTTAAACCTAAGTTTCCATCCACCCCGGAATTCGCATTGACGACTTTTGGATTGTTAGTCCAACTGCCCACCAGCGACTCCACCGAAGCAAGACCCAGGGAGGCGACTCCCACACCTGGATTGAGCTAACGACCTAACCCTCTAGGTTAGACCGGGGCCAACATTTACTTCCCCGTCTGACGGAAGGCGTGATCAGACAAATCTCGTATCGAAAAATGCCACCGGGACCTTCTGGGATCGAACCCAGGCCGACTCTGTGAGAGGCAACCACGCTTACCCCTACACCACGGTCCCGGCAAAAACTATTTTTTTTCGAAAATAAATTAGTTTTTCCCAATCCTTTATTTTTTATGTTTCAATAAAAAAATGAATGATTACTGGTAAAAGAATAAATAAACAACTATTTTATTTCTCTTCGCATAAAAAAATGATTCGTCGTACTACCACGGGCGAAATCCACTGGAAGTAGTCTGTCAGTTTAACGTCCACGCTCGTGTAAATATATCGGTCGGTGGTGGTTTAAATTTGATTACCGTTCAGCTAAACGGTTGGAAAAAGGCGTCATACCAAGCCCCAACACTGCTCACACAACAAGTTGTTGGGACTTAGTTTGCTTTCCCCTTCTGAGCTCACAAACGACGCGTTTTCCGTGGAAGAAAAGCTGGGTCAGTGTTTCAAAAAAATTGAAACTGTTTTGATCATCTGACATTTTCAAACGTCACTATGAATCTTTTATTATTATTTAAAATAATTGTTTGAATTAATCATTTCCAGAATGGTTTCAAAGAGCGATTTAAACAATTGTATTTAATTTGAAAAACAGTTTTTTCACTGTAAAAAATCACAAATAATCTAAAATTGGGGCCTCATTTTTGGTGCATCTATTACTGTCCATGAACATAGTGCAGTGGACATGAATTTTAGTTATTTATGGGAATTGAGGTTGTGAGATTTTCTCATCACTGGCTGCAACTGAATCCAACCTGTGCGGCTCTCGGACGGACGGCCAGACCTGGACATGTTTGTATAAACAAAATTGCAACTGTTCGAACTCCCGTGGTGATGGCGTCCAACCCGTTGACATTCACGAGAAGTTGTGTTTACCCTAACAAGTTCTGCGCTCGATTATTGACTGACCACGTCGCTAACAGGCGCGTTCAAATTCCGATATTGCCCCCGACCCTTACGCGTAAAACCCGTAGGTCGCTCATTAAATGGTGAAGAAAGTGCAGTATTGTTGAGCTTGTAATTCGAAATAATGAGCAGAATCACGATCTCACGTTTCACAAACAGTGCACGGCTCTGGCTTCTTAATTATGAAGTGATTGTTTTGCAATCAATAGTTGGAGAGAACAAGTGCAACTGAAATGAGGACAAAAGGGTCTAATTGCTGAGAAAAATGAGTTGCATCGAGAGACTTCCTGCTTACTAATTGAATTGATTTTGGTTTTAATTGATATCCATTTTCTTTAAAATCACTTGTAAAACGAAGGTTTGTTGTTTTCTTAAAAGGAAAAATCAGAAATTGTTGAATTCTGGCTGTTGCAAATACTTTTTAATGTTTATGTCACCTCCCCTTTTTCAAATCGGACCGAAACATCAGGGAGCAAATTTTTTTTTCTCGGAAAACTTCAAAATTTTGATGAAAACCTTTGTCTAGAGATTGTAAATTAACTGGTCAGATGTATTATCTTCCATTTAAATGTTAAAACCATGGCTCTTAACTTATTTATTTATGCTTTTTTTTAATTTTTATGGGTATTTATGAAGCCAAGAAATCATCATCTTAAATGATTATTTACAGTTATTAAAGTATCCTCTGTTCCCACCCATGAGTCACCAACTCACCACCCATAATAACATTAATCATTGAGAGGATTCCAGCGAACCTAAACATAACCTCAAATTATAATGCCATCCGAGCCACAACTCCACATCCGAACATGATGTAAAATAGCTCGATAAAAGCCCCCTCGAAAGTTATGTATGTACAAAAAGGCCCGGCAATAAAAGTAAATTACGCGTGAAACCAACTGTGTCATTCAGAGATTTCCCTTCCCCTTTTTTCGTGAAGTTGATTCCATACTGAATTAATAAATGAAAATATATATGTTATCGGCTTTTTTTTCTAAACATTTAATTCAGGTTATTGAGAAATCGGTTCCCCTCAAGTTAACATTTACACACATGATAATAAAAATTATTTTTAAAAAAATTCAGGTTAATGATTTTTAAATGTTATTTTGGATCCGCATTTTTCATAAATTTAGATGGAATTTGAGTGCGTGTGCTCATGTCTCGTACATCACTAGAAAGAGTTTATTGTTGCTATTGAAAACATCAGAAAAATTCAGGAAACTAAAAGAACAAAGCAAAACAGCAACGTATGTGGTGCAGCCTAATGATTTTTTTATATATGTCTTCTTTAGAATCACTTCTATTTGTTGAGCTTTATTTTCTTTTCATTTGCAAAGCATGAAAACGATTTACCTATCACATACGCAGGACCTGTTTCATTAAATGGTAATTGATATGAAGCTATATCAATTTTTCAAACAATTTGTATTCTTGGTTTCAGCACCAAGATTGAAAAATTAGAAATGTATATGTAACAACAACGGTGGGACTCGTGGCGCAGGGGTAGCGGCTTCGGCTGCCGATCCCGATGATACTATGAGACGCGGTTTCGATTCCCGCCTTATCCACTGAGCTTCTATCGGATGGTGAAGTAAAACGTCGGTCCCGGTTTCTCCTGTCTCGTCAGAGGCGCTGGAGCAGAAATCCCACGTTAGAGGAAGGCCATGCCCCGGGGGGCGTAGTGCCAATAGTTTCGTTTCGTTTTTTTATGTAACAAAAGTCGAATTCACATAAGGTTAAGAGACACAAGTTTTGACAAAAAAAAATGTGAAAAATGTTCGAAAGGCCGCTTAAATTAGTTATAATCTTGATTTCTTTGAATAAATTTTCTTAATAAGTAAAAACCTTAAAAAAATGATTCCACAGCAACCTAGCCAGCATTTTCAAAATCAATCAAATTTTCGACAAAATGATTTGTTGCAATTCTGTTGTGGAACTATTATCTAATCCTGTCTTTCCCTAATGTCGTTATTATTCATAACCAAAAATGGATATGTATAACAGTACTTTGAAGCAATTTTCAGTATTCATTTGAGAGCCAAACTAGTAGTTTTTGCAATTCCGTCGTGAAACTACTTACTTTTCCTGTCATTCTTGAACGACGAAATAGCCTACTTTTCTGTACCAAAAATAACAGAATCGAATAGCAACACTTCTCAAAATAAATGCTGAAAAGTTCTATTTTTCATGTTATGTTAAAAAAACGATTTTGGCGTATTTCCGGAAGATTGTAAAAAGGGTGGTTTTTGCATGTTCATGTTATACATTTTCGGAAAGGTATTAAAAAGACCTTTCCAATGAGCCCAAAACATTGAAGATCTGACAAACCTTTAAAAAGTTATTAGCACTTCAGTGTTTTTTATTTACTTTTTGGAGGCCGAATCTCAGATATTTCAATAAAAATTATGTCCGGGTTCATCATGCGACCCATCTTTAGTTAGATAATTGAAATACCTTTAAAATGAGTCTAAAACATCGAAGATCTGACAACCCAATCAAAAGTTATTAGCACTTATGTATTATTTTTACACTTTTTGGATGCCGAATTTGAGATATTGTGATAGAAGTATTGTCTGAATCTTCCATGTGAACTATCATTGAATAGGTTTTTTATCAGACCTTGCCGATGAGCCAGAAATATTGAAGGTCTGCGAACCCTATCAAAAGAAATGAGTAATAAATTTGATTGGTTAAACATGTTAAGGGGGAATGTTGCTATTTTTACTGAATGTATTGACTTTATGAATGTGAGGAAGGCTTCAACCACCTAAAGGTGGATTAAGTACCGTTTTTTTATATATTCTGTGTTTGTTTTTTTAATTTGTTCATGGGAGTTTTTCTGATGGGGCTTTTAAACCACCAGTTTTAAAGAAATACAAACTACCAAAACTTTATTTTTTGTCAGATGATGAAAATGATGATAAATAGTAGAACGACTTTGATTTGAAAGATATTTGGTATTCTTTTATATGAATTGTTCTATACTACATTAGACCTATTTGCCTTTTTGCTGATTTGAATCCATGACAATAGTCCAAAGACTTGGGGTCGAATGATATGGAGGCCAAATGGTGAAAAACTGACCTGGGTGAATTCTTAGTACATTCCTCCAAAGAGATTCAAGTGGTCCAACGATAGTCAATTACGTTTTTAATGAGCATTTAAATTAAAAACGGAATTGCCAGCTTGGCTTTGTTGCTACTGGCATTGCAAAATTGCTGCTGATGTTTTAGCAGAGCCCAAGTTCTAGGTAGGAAAGACCCACAGGAATTATTACGGACTTTCAAACCAAATGAGTACATACTCTCGTCCATGATGAATGGGCGTAAAATTTTCTCTATTTTGATGCCAGCCGTTGATGCTTTGAAATATTAACGAGCATTAATGTTTCCCATAATGCTTCTGCATCATGGAAATTTCGCGGAATGCAGGTTTATTTCAAAGTAATGATTGTCATTAATGTTTTTATTCACTGTTTTGGTTTGTAGCTATTTTGAAATGCCATTGAATAATCTCAAAATAGGAGAAGAATAGTTTGAATAAATTGATTAAAAATGTGTTTTGAAAGTGAAATCAAACAATTTCGTTCACAGCTGTATCAATGCATCAAAACTTTTAAAAATAACTAACTAAAATTGACACCAAACTAGAAAAAGTCTTAGTTTTGACTTTTTCTAGTTTGGCATCAAACTAAGTTAGTTATTTTTAAAAGTTTTGATGCATTGACTCAGTTGTGTACGAAATTGTTTGATTTCACTTTCAAAACACATTTTTTAGTGCAATTTATTCAAACTTTTCTTCTCCTATTTTGAGATTATTCAATGGCATTTCAAAACAGCTACATCGAAGTTTGATGCAGTGTAGAAAAAATAATCAAATTAGCAACATCTTTTTCTCACCTCCCCGGGGAAAGCCACTTCTCGAGGAGGAGAAAACCCATTCAAATGGAAAGCTCAACTCAATCCTGCACTGATTCACCTCTATTCACAAGACTCACAGCATCTTTCGCTCTGACGGTGGAAACTCGCCTGATGGAGGTTTGTTGACAATTCTTGTTGCACCATCTCGCATCGCGGGGAAATGAGCAGTTCTCTAGGATTTCGGTCATTCGATTTTTTTTGTATTTTTTAATCCGACTGAAACTTTTTTGGTGCCTTCGGTATGCCCAAAGAAGCCATTTTGCATCATTAGTTTGTCCATATAATTTTCCATACAAATTCGGCAGCTGTCCATACAAAAATGATGTATGAAAATTCAAAAATCTGTATCTTTTGAAGGAATTTTTGATCGATTTGGTGTCTTCGGCAAAGTTGTAGGTATGGATACGGACTACACTGGAAAAATAATACACGGTAAAAAAATTTGGTGATTTTTTATTTAACTTTTATCACTAAAACTTGATTTAAAAAAACACTATTTTAATTTTTTTATTTTTGATATGTTTTAGAAGGCATAAATGCCAACTTTTCAGAAATTTCAGGTTGTGCAAAAATCACTGACCGAGTTATGAATTTTAATCAATACTGATTTTTCAAAAAATCGAAATTTTGGTCGTAAAATTTTCAACTTCATTTTTCGATGTAAAATCAAATTTGCAATCAAAAGTACTTTACTAAAATTTTGATAAAGTGCACCGTTTTCAAGTTATAGCCATATTTAAGTGACTTTTTGAAAATAGTCGCAGTTTTCATTTTTAAATTAGTGCACATGTTTGCCCAGTTTTGAAAAAATATTTTTGAAAAGCTGAGAAAATTCTCTATATTTTGCTTATTTGGACTTTGTTGATACGACCTTTAGTTGCTGAGATATTGCAATGCAAAGGTTTAAAAACAGGAAAATTGATGTTTTCTAAGTTTCACCCAAACAACCCACCATTTTCTATCGTCAATATCTCAGCAACTAATGGTCCGATTTTCAATGTTAAAATATGAAACATTTGTGAAATTTTCCGATCTCTTCGAAAAAAATATTTTTGGAATTTTCAAATCAAGACTAACATTTCACAAAGGCCAAACATTCAATATTACGCCCTTTTAAAATGTTTGTCTTGATTTGAAAATTCCAAAAATATTTTTTTCGAAAAGATCGGAAAATTTCACAATTGTTTCATATATTAACATTGAAAATCGGACCATTAGTTGCTGAGATATTGACGATAGAAAATGGTGGGTTGTTTGGGTGAAACTTAGAAAACATCAATTTTCCTGTTTTTAAACCTTTGCATTGCAATATCTCAGCAACTAAAGGTCGTATCAACATAGTCCGAATAAGCAAAATATAGAGAATTTTCTCAGCTTTTCAAAAATATTTTTTTCAAAACTGGGCAAACATGTGCACTAATTTAAAAAAATGAAAAACTGCGACTATTTTCAAAAAAGTCACTTAAATATGGCTATAACTTGAAAACGGTGCACTTTATCAAAATTTTAGTAAAGTACTTTTTGATTGCAAATTTGATTTTACATCGAAAAATGAAGTTGAAAATTTTTACGACCAAAATTTCGATTTTTGAAAAATCAGTATTGATTAAAAATTCATAACTCGGTCAGTGATTTTTGCACAACCTGGAAATTTCTGAAAAGTTGGCATTTTATGTCTTCTAAAACATATCAAAAATAAAAAAATTAAAAATAGTGTTTTTTTGTAAATCAAGTTTTAGTGATAAAGTTAAATAAAAATCACCAAATTTTTTTACCGTGTATTATTTTTCCAGTGTAGTCCGTATCCATACCTACAACTTTGCCGAAGACACCAAATCGATCAAAAATTCCTTCAAAAGATATAGATTTTTGAATTTTCATACATCATTTTTGTATGGACAGCTGCCGAATTTGTATGGAAAATTATATGGACAAACTAATGATGCAAAATGGCTTCTTTGGGCATACCGAAGGCACCAAAAAAGTTTCAGCCGGATTAAAAAATACAAAAATTAAAATTGAAGAAAAAAGACCGATTTCGTAGAGAATTGCTCAAATGTCTTCAGGTTGTGCCGCACTTTGCGGTAAATGGCGTTCGGTGTCGTTACGCTGAAAAAAGGTACATTTCCTCCAGCCATTTTCATTCTTCTCGCAGGCGTTTTCCCCTCAATCTTTTTCTTTCTCGCGATGAAACGATGGCGACATCAGCAGGGGGCTGTTTCGACAGGAAAAGTATTGATCGTGTTCTCTTATCAATTTTTACCGCGAAAAACAGAATAGGAGAAGACAGCAGTTAAAGGACTCGAAAGGGGAAAGATGTGTTGTACTAGTGGCAGAGCTAACGAATGCGATTGGATACACGTGGGCTTTTAAGAGTCACTTAAGTGGTGTTGTGGCTGGGAACACAGACGGTTGAAACCAACACAACCGCAGTCAACCTGAAGGCTCCAAGCTGTCAGCTGGCCTGACAGCAGCTGCGACGTCAGCAGTAACAACTTAAAAAGTCAAACGCCCAGTTGTCGAAGATGATTCTTGCATTGTATTTCGTAGAATAAAGACCTATTTTAATCCGTGTTACATTAATTGGTGACTTCTCATTTGGCCACGGGCCGCACGATATGAAGAGCTTTTGTGAATACAAAATTGGCGACGAGAAGTGGTTGTAGTGTCGATATCTCCACTACAAGATTCCCACGCGCGGAGGAGGAGCAAAATGCAATTTGCACCCGTCAACCCGCCGTTGATTGGGTGCATCCACGATGGCGTCGTGATTCCCGTCAGGCAGCGGCCGGTGGACGGCCCAGAACTCTACGACCAGCAGCCATCGCGCAACGGCCAGCAGCACCGATCAACTGGCCCCGTACACGGTGTCCCCGCACTTCCCGGTGGTCAACAACCGATCGCGATGTTCCACGGATTGACATCCATCGGCCCGGGTCCGGCTCAAGCGGCATCGTACGGCAACGTCCATCCGGGAGGCCCCTGTCATCACGCCCCAAGTCCCGGACAACCCATGCTCTCCTTCGACCAGATGATGCTTCGCTGTTCGACGATGATGGACCTCCTGGTCCAGCAGCAGCATTATCTCCAGCAAGCTCTATCAACAATGGCGGCCGCGCCATTTTCCTCGCTCTGTACTATGTGCGAGGTCCCGCAGCTGCATAAAAGTGAGGTTACCGTGGCCGCGCATTGCAGCCTAGCGCCCTGCCAACCGGCCCGCTCCACAACTCCTCAGAGCAGCGTCAAGATAGGCCCCGTGTCGTCCGTATCAACCGAGAACGATCGATCGCATCTGAGGGTCCATACCATCGACACATCCACCTCGCTAGCAAGTCCGGCTCAACCAACGCGAGCCCTTGAAGCTGCCGAGCACACTCCGCAGCCAGCAGGTGAGATGTCCAGTGACGTCATCGGCGACGATCACGATCGCCGGAAGTTTGTCCAGGACCCCAAGCAACTCCTTAAAATGGACAGTTCCGGTCAGCGGTTCCTGCCCAAGCCAGCGGAGCCAAACAAACACCTGATCACCGAAGATCCTCCGTCGACAACCGCGCAGAACGACATTTCTGCCGACGTCATCGACCAGCATCGGAAATTGCCGTCATCAACAGTGCACGGCAAGATTGGTTTGACCAAGGCCAGCCGAGGACTCATCCATTTCACCTTGTGGCAGTTTTTATCATCACCGAGCAAGGTCGTAGCCTGTGCGCATGGCTCCCTTCAGCTGCACATCGGCACCAGAGGACTACGGCCGAAAGAAGGTAAATCCGTATCGTTCTTAGAACAAGTTCCACCGTGGCCGCCCCCATTGTGTACTTCCAGCTCTCCCAAGCACGCCTCCAACATATTCCGAGGAGGGAGAAACAACAAGATGTCGATTTTGGTTGCCGTAACTAGTCCTGCCACCTGCCACACGTGTACAACGCAAAATTTTCACAAATTGCACGTGCAGGTGACGATGGGATTCGGTCGATCAGCTGTGTGTACTTTTCAACTGATGTCTGCACACAATGATCGTCACAACGTGATGGTGTGCAACCCAAAGTCGCGAGCAATTCAACTCGCTGTGTCATCCAACCGCAGCGTGCCCCACAACCAGATCATGAACCAGGAATTGATCTGCATCACCGTCCTCGTCCTCGTCCTCGACCTTGACGTCCACCTGTATGTCACCGTCGATGGCCAAAGTACACTCGATGGTCGTCGAATATAACCGCTTTTCCGGGTGAATAGTGCTGTTCCAATTCGACCCGGACCATCGATCTTCAGAGGGGGAGATGTTGTGGCTGGGAACACAGACGGTTGAAACCAACACAACCGCAGTCAACCTGAAGGCTCCAAGCTGTCAGCTGGCCTGACAGCAGCTGCGACGTCAGCAGTAACAACTTAAAAAGTCAAACGCCCAGTTGTCGAAGATGATTCTTGCATTGTATTTCGTAGAATAAAGACCTATTTTAATCCGTGTTACATTAATTGGTGACTTCTCATTTGGCCACGGGCCGCACGATATGAAGAGCTTTTGTGAATACAAAAAGTGGCTTTTACGATGCCAATCGGATGATGAGTTGAATTGAACTAAAGTTCCGCAGATTGTAAAAATTGTGCTTTTGCTCATATCAGGTACCTGATCCGGGTCTTTTTTTATTTAGCATTATTTTTCTTTTCTTTTTAGCTGATTTTGAAAGTCACTTTCGTTATCTCTAATTTATTACAGAATTGCTGACAGTTTCCTCGTGAGAATGGTGGAAGACTTTAACTGTTTGTGGGATTTATCTCACAGGGTTTGAAAATGTGATGTACCATGAATATCAATGATCATCACCTATCTCAAATTGATAGCATTTACTAATTGGAAATCACAACATTGGTCACGTGTTTGACTGGGGGTGTGTTAGCAAACCAAACACCAATCTAAGGCCACGCTAAGGTACATAAATTGCTTCTCACAACACTTATTTCATCAGTCACGGTACACTCCTCCATATGCAATCCGAACTGCCAGGGAAAAGGCATCTATTTTGAGCAGGGTTTAACTACCTATTTTGCTGAATTAGGATGTAAATTTATCATTGTGTTTCAATAACGGAAAAAGGCGAAGTTGATAAAAATCTCCACAAAATATAAACCTGTCGGAAATAGGCCCAATATCTGTAGTTCGCACGGAAAGGACTTCTAGCCGGCCCGAAGAAATGTGACCACCTTCCCTCGACCCAGAAACTTATGATGAATGTCTGCATGTCTATATGAGCCGTAACACGTGTTTGCACGTGTGTGTGTGTTCATAAAATATGTAAAGTCAACAAAATTTCCATACATAAATTATAACACTAAGCTCGTCTAACACCTCCACCGCACCAGGATCCAGGTGGTGATGTAATGGTTTACCTTGTGACCACGATGCCATCTATAGTCGGGTACCCATCATCGTACACGCCAACCAGCACCTAATGGACTTTCCTCGGAAAAGGCTGCCAGCCCAAGCGATGCTTGCACCTACTTTCTCTCGCCTGTAGCAGATGAGAGCGCTGTGCGGTAAGGTTAGTAGCTGTTAATATGCAAGAGCTGCATTCTGCTGACGAAAGTTTGGTCGTATTAGATTTATTAAACGTGTTGACTAATTACTTGCTAGACGGCAACTCCAGGGAACGGAGTGCACTTTGCTTTGAGCAGGTATTTACGAATGGCAATTAGTTGGAACTTGTTCTATTTGGAAATTTGCAGAGCTTATTTCACGAGAGAACACTGTGTGTTGGTTGTTCACTGCTAGTTTAGTTTATGCTTTTGGACCAAACTCGTGAAATTCGGATCTTAAATTACTCCTGCAGTCAACGAACAAATGTCTAGTGCAAAACTTGGCAAATCTGGGTTATTTCACATTGTAAAAGTGCAATGAAATTATCAAAAGAAATGATTTGGATCAGGTATAGCCTTTTTTACCGAAACATCGGAAAATATTTGACGTTTTCACTGTGACAAACCAAGTTACGAAAAACAAGCCCATAATAAAAATGTAAAATCCTCCATAAAGTGTACGTCCCATTTAAGTAATGCGATAATAGGACGATATGGGAAATGACCCAAATCGCCCAGAACCAGAACGTTCGTAGATGAACATGTATGAGTGCTGCGAATAAATGTATGTGTGTAAGTAATTTGCATTTAGCGGTGTTGGAAAGTTTTTACGCCGACATGAACCGAATTTGGCAAAATTGAAAATATCACCAAAAAAGCTGTCAGCAAATCTCAATAGGAGAAAGTGGGGCAAGAAGAACAATCGCTCTTGCGATCGTTATTCTTACAATTTTCCAATATTTCCAATATGAGGAATTGTTACTAGTAATGCAATTAGTTAATTATACTACCAGATAACCGGCAAAACAACGTAAACGCCACGGGACACAAGATTGAATGGTATTTTTTTTCTTCAAATCTTTCTTTTTCTTATTACATTTGGAATGCCCAAGATAAGACTTAGGGTTTGTGTTTATGTTCTTTTTTTCAAAATGCCATTTTTCCTAGATTAGTAGTGTCCCTAACAACAATTTACACCAATTATAAAGTACGATTTATCGATTTTTTTTGTTGAGATCATTTAAAAAATCTTGTTTAGGTGGGGCAAGTGTACCATATGGATTTTAAGTATTGAAAATTTACGAATTGTTGCAACAACATATTTTATTGTGAAATAAATATATAGAAGTACTTAAAGATTGATAAACAATTGTTAAAAAGAAATGTCCATGCAAAATATAGTGATATTGTGAAAATTTATTATTTATCATCTATTTTTTTTTTCGTAAAAACGATCAAAATATTATTAATTCATATAGCAAATTGACGTTTCAAATACATTCTAATCTGATGTATCAAAGTGATACCAGTTCAACTGTTAGCAAGTTAGCATGTTGTTTCATGCATTGTTTCTCTTGCTCCAACGGGTTGTTCGTCTAGCCCACTAGTTGAGTAGAACGTATGGAAAATCAATAATTTTAAAATCATTTTTTATAGTACAAAACAGGATTTTTTAGAAACTTGTTCTATCAAAGTCTTAGTCAAGACCTGGAATAAGATGATTACCAAAAAAAACGACTGATTTATTTTCGTTTTCAATGAGTTTAAACGCGCATTTCGTTAACTTGTTACACTTGCCCCACCTTTCCCTACTTAATGGTTTATTAATGTAATGAAAGTGCCGCATCAGTTTCCAACAAATCGTTGAATATTCAGGCTGCCAAGCGTTGTGATAGCCGGCGTGTGAAACATTTTCCATGACAGCTCAGGATGGCAGTCGAAGGCGAGTGGGTGGATGATTTTTTTTTCCTAGCAAAATTAGCCAAACATTGACTCAATGTTGCAAAAGTTTTAACTAACAGATGCGTAACTTTGCATAATCGGCGTGGGTGAGCTTGCTTTGTACATCGTTTTTTAGTTGAGTATTTTAATTTAAAATATTGAAAAAAAAATAATATAAGATGGTTTCAGTTCTGTTGTTTGAAATAAAGTTTAGCAAAAAAAATCATCTTAACTATTTTCAGAGCGACGAAACTTTTGTTACGGCTTACACCTTTTTGTTTTAATATTCCAGATTTGGTTTTTCTAAAATTCGATTTTATTCGCATATTCAGATCTTGGGCAAATAGATTTTTTTTCGAATTTTCTATTTTGTCACTTTTAATGTATGACCATTTTTCGGTTAAAGTCAGATTAATTCAATAAACAACAACTTTTAGACGATTCGAACTATCCGAAGTAGTTTTTTTTTCAGAGAACTTCGGATAATCTAGTTTGCACTGTACCATTCAAAGCATTTCAACTGATCAGATTTCATAACACTTTTCGTTATGCAATCGTTTGCATATCCAAACGAAGTTTAGCATACCATTATGATAACACCACCATTGAATCTACTATTGCTTCTTCTCAGCTACGTTGAGTCACCACAATTGCCACCTTCACCACCCAAGTAGATCGAAAATTATCATCTTTTGCTTCTCCCCCGATAATCTTCTCACAAACAGAGTCGATATTTGCTCGTTCCATAAAAATGAATAAAATTTCGCAGCAGCTTGAAAAATGAAAGTTGTATACAAATTATTGAAAGGATTAGATTTGGAATGTTGATTTTCTGAAAATGAAATTAGAGGGATTAACCTGGATATTAGGGTGCCCAAAATAAGAGATTTATTTTTCAAAACCTCGCTACACGAGCTGAATATTATTCCTTGAACTATTCTAGGACTCGGGGCCAAATATAAGCAGAATCGGTCAACATTTACCTATTGATTAGGGCGTCCCAAAAAATGAAAAGTTGCCAAACTTTGGTGCTCACCCCTAGAATGATAGATTAGGATGTCAGGAATAATGTTTCCATACAACAAAAAATTCCCAAAAATGGTTTACAACTCGCGCGCGGAGCTTGAATGAAAAAAGTGCATTTTTTTCGAGTATTTTTCAGAAATTCACGTAACAATCATACTAAGAGAGCGGCCGTGGCTGACTGGTTACGGTGTTCGCTTTGAAAGCGAATGGTCCTGGGTTCGATTCCCATCTGCTCCCAACGAGAAAGTATAGGACATATAAATCTTGAAACTCTGAACATGAACGAAAAATCAAAGTCGCTCGAGTCTGGGTTCGAACCCCCGTCCTTTGGATTGGTAAGCAAAAATGCTAACCATTAGGCCATCGCGACTTGGTGAGTTATGACTGGAATTAGGAATACTGTTACTATCAACTATATACGCGCAGGGTCCTTGTCCATAGGGGGATGGCGTCGCTATTTTTAGACCACGTTTTCCACTTTTTCTCATCGAAACCGACTACTTTATCGACTTCATTTTGCTGGGTGAGATAGGACGCCGTCTATTTTTAGACGATGACTCAGCACTTTTCCACTCTTGCGCTTAAAAAAACCAGGTGGCAGCACGATGTAACGCCACGTCCCTATTTGACAAGAGTTCGGAAGTTCTAAATAACGTTTGAACCCGATTGGTGCAAACGTTCTTCAGGGCGGGGCTTGTCGATAAAGCTGAAGTACCTCGCGCTCGGCTAGCCAGCGTAGAAATGGGTCACCGAACCAAACCCGTTTGGTTGGTTGCGCGCGCACACACACAAGGGTCCCGATGCGCCCCAAGCATCGGAAAACACGGAGGTAGAAGAGGACGCAAACGTCGAAATGGCAGGAGGCGAGTCAAACGGCGGCGACACAGCAGGCGGAGTGGCGAGCGCGTTCCGTGGAAGCGGGAAGGCACAGAGTAACCCAGAGGGAGCACTAGCATTTAATTTATGGTTGCGTTACGCGGTACATCGTGGTACATCCCCCCTTCAGCAACACTGTTGATTGTCTCCGAGATTGATGACGTTTAAAGCCAGGGATGCCAGATACACAGATTTGTCTGTGTTTCACAGACTTTTGAGCTTGTGTCAGACATTTTTTGAGGTGCACAGACTTTTAAAAAACTTCATTAAATTAATATTTTGTAATCTTTTTTGTCGAAACTTATTTCGTTAGACTTCAAATTCATAAAAACGCAATTTTTGATGGATTTCAATGACCGTGATTTGATATATTTGAATTTTAGACAAATGCACAGACATACACAGACTTTTTTACAGACATTTTAAAAAACCAAGTGGCATCCCTGTTTAAAGCGTTACATTTTTTTCGCAGCAACCAGGTGCTATATTTAGCTGTCAAAAATTTTCACAATCTCTCAATCAAAAATGTTGATTTTCTGACGACTATCGCGGACCACATTTGGTATATCCAAAGTTTGGTGGAAATGTTGGAAAAGGACCAACTTGGAGCTGTCTAGGAACCACCTCCTCTCACTTGTGGGCCAAGTTCCGCCAAAGATTTACTTGTGTTGGATGTTTCATGCTCTTCATGTCCTCACTGGAGTTGTGGTTTCGAGTAATAAATTCCAATTCCAACGGAATTCCAGTGGGATTTTCCGAAAACTAAGCTTTCTTTAAAGTGAAACATTGTGCGAAATTGTTTGGGACAGTTTTCGTAGCTGTAACATTTGTGGCTTGGTCAGAACAATTTCTCAGAACAGTTTTTGGGAAAACACGTAACATACTACTAGAAAAATTTGATTAGTAGATGGAATCTTCTTATTTCTATGTTTAATTTTCATTTATAGTCTTAATCTTGGGACTATAACCTACGTCAGGATTTCCTCTTTTTTCCCCTTTTTTATAAAAACTACGAAGAATACATGGCATGCGTTTGTCAGTGAAGAATCCCAAACAAATTGCTGTAAGGTTCAGAGACTCCCTCCCCTTGACCTCTCCCCTTTTTCCTAGCTAACACATTCATTTTCGTTCACAAACACATTTATTTGTATGGAGTACTCATAAAACCTCAATAGGACTTCGAGTAGGATAAACTTCGTCAGATTGCGCTCATGGATCCCCTGGACGTTGGGCAACCTACCTTGGGTAGGCAATAAGACATTGCCTGATCCACGGGCGGCAATTTGCGATAGCGAAACAAATACCCGGAAGGAAGCATAGTTTTCGTTCCACCGCCAAATCATTTGGGTAGTCCTGAGGGCACGCCTGAGGGACACTTCAGGCATAAACTGGATTTTAACTTTTAACTGCTTCCCAAGTTCCTTAAAAAACAACATAAAACTTGAAAGGAACAAAATTACAAATCAGTCATCAAAACCTGACACTTTTCAAAACAAACAAATCTGAAAAATCCTGAGGTTACTATGATGAAATTTTTTCTTCATCAAACCCGTAACGCTCAAAACATAACGCTGAAAGCCGCACTTTTCCAAAGGGTATACAAGTAACGGAGCCACAAAATTTGACTGCTTTTGTTTGGACTGTTCTCTCTGGATTACTCTGTGGGGAAGGTGTTGAGATCCCCAGTGTTGAACCGGGCGGCTGCTTCGAGTCAGCAGATAGGAGTAATTGGAGAGGAGACTCCCAAGTCATCCTTGTTGAACTTCGCCGGCAGTACCCCTCAGGACGGAGTCCTGCTTGGAAGGACCGCGTTACAGGAGGTCAGGAGGAGGGTCAACGAACTCTTTGATTTCATCAAGGACAAAAACAACGTCCACACCAGAATCAAGCAGATGGTGAATGGAGTCAAGGCAGCCATGAATGCCGCAGAGCGCGAAAACAACTCGCTGGTGGTGACGCGGAATTCACTGAAGCTCAGAGCTGAAAGAGCCGAAGAAACGCTGAATGCAAAACTGGAGGAGGAAGCGCTACGGGAGAAAGAACCGAAAACGCCGCCCGGCCCAAGCTCTAAAAGGGACAGGGAAACGCCTGGAGAGGAGGAGGACGCAAAGAAGCAGAAGCAGGGGAATGGAGACAGTCCGGACCCGGCGAAGGAACCAGAACCAACCCCAGGGAAGGAGAAGGAATGGGAGAAGGTCAAGAAAAAGAAGCGGAAGAAAAAAGGGAAGCAGAACGAGGACACCCAAAAACCCAAGTTTCACAGGGAGCGTAACAAAGGCGAGGCTTTGGTGGTCGAGGTGAAGGAAGGTGTTTCGTACGCAGACCTCCTCCGGAAAGTACGAACCGATCCGGAACTCAAGGAGCTTGGCGAGAACGTGGTTAAAACCAGGCGCACCCAAACCGGAGCGATGCTTTTTGAGCTGAAGAAGGATCCTGTGTGGTGTAGATCACCCTATTGTGGTGTAATTGAGCGCACTCCACTGAGTTCCCCTTTGTCCAGCCCTGCAATGACAGATCAAACCTGATCGGTGAGAGCCACGCACACAGGCAAGAGTTCCGGGCAGACTCTTCCTTCTTCTTCGGCTGACAGTTGGATCAATCGGACGTGAGCCCACACTCCGCGCAGCGACTAACCTCGGCAGACGATTCCCGATAGGAATGTAGGATCACACATTGGCGACCGTGACGGAGTTGTAATTTTATTTACAACTTCAAGAACCTGTGGGGAATCGTCTGCTGAGGAGGATTTTCATCGATTTTGGTTTTCATGGGTAAGCAAAGTGAGATAACTGTTGAAGTTGTCGGAGAGTGGCGAGAGTTTTTTGTGTGAAGCAAGTGTGAGTGTGTGGTTGCTTGAAGGTGGATTTGGCGGACCGTCAAAATGTTTGCAAAGTGCGGTGGAGTTTGCGAGCCTTGACAACACAATCGCGTGGGGCACGGTGGGTCAAAAGGGCCCGCCGTGGTAAATAGCCTGGAAGGCCGCGATTAGTTGCAAAAAGAAAAGAGTCGCGTTGGGCACGGTGGGTCAAATGGACCCGCCGTGGTAAATAGCCTGGAAGGCCGCGATTAGTTGCAAAAAAGAAAATAGTCGCGTTGGGCACGGTGGGTCAAATGGGCCCGCCGTGGTAAATAGCCTGGAAGGCCGCGATCAGTTGCAAAAAAGAAAAGAGTCGCGTTGGGCACGGTGGGTCAAATGGGCCCGCCGTGGTAAATAGCCTGGAAGGCCGCGATCAGTTGCAAAAAAGAAAAGAGTCGCGTTGGGCACGGTGGGTCAAATGGGCCCGCCGTGGTAAATAGCCTGGAAGGCCGCGATCAGTTGCAAAAAAGAAAAGAATCGCGTTGGGCACGGTGGGTCAAATGGACCCGCCGTGGTAAATAGCCTGGAAGGCCGCGATTAGTTGCAAAAAAGAAAAGAGTCGCGTTGGGCACGGTGGGTCAAATGGGCCCGCCGTGGTAAATAGCCTGGAAGGCCGCGATCAGTTGCAAAAAAGAAAAGAGTCGCGTTGGGCACGGTGGGTCAAATGGGCCCGCCGTGGTAAATAGCCTGGAAGGCCGCGATCAGTTGCAAAAAAGAAAAGAGTCGCGTTGGGCACGGTGGGTCAAATGGACCCGCCGTGGTAAATAGCCTGGAAGGCCGCGATTAGTTGCAAAAAAGAAAAGAGTCGCGTTGGGCACGGTGGGTCAAATGGGCCCGCCGTGGTAAATAGCCTGGAAGGCCGCGATCAGTTGCAAAAAAGAAAAGAGTCGCGTTGGGCACGGTGGGTCAAAAGGGCCCGCCGTGGTAAATAGCCTGGAAGGCCGCGATTAGTTGCAAAAAGAAAAGAGTCGCGTTGGGCACGGTGGGTCAAATGGACCCGCCGTGGTAAATAGCCTGGAAGGCCGCGATTAGTTGCAAAAAGAAAAGAGTCGCGTTGGGCACGGTGGGTCAAATGGGCCCGCCGTGGTAAATAGCCTGGAAGGCCGCGATCAGTTGCAAAAAGAAAAGAGTCGCGTTGGGCACGGTGGGTCAAATGGGCCCGCCGTGGTAAATAGCCTGGAAGGCCGCGATCAGTTGCAAAAAAGAAAAGAGTCGCGTTGGGCACGGTGGGTCAAATGGGCCCGCCGTGGTAAATAGCCTGGAAGGCCGCGATTAGTTGCAAAAAGAAAAGAGTCGCGTTGGGCACGGTGGGTCAAATGGACCCGCCGTGGTAAATAGCCTGGAAGGCCGCGATTAGTTGCAAAAAGAAAAGAGTCGCGTTGGGCACGGTGGGTCAAATGGACCCGCCGTGGTAAATAGCCTGGAAGGCCGCGATTAGTTGCAAAAAAGAAAAGAGTCGCGTTGGGCACGGTGGGTCAAATGGGCCCGCCGTGGTAAATAGCCTGGAAGGCCGCGATCAGTTGCAAAAAAGAAAAGAGTCGCGTTGGACACGGTGGGTCAAATGGGCCCGCCGTGGTAAATAGCCTGGAAGGCCGCGATCAGTTGCAAAAAGAAAAGAGTCGCGTTGGGCACGGTGGGTCAAATGGGCCCGCCGTGGTAAATAGCCTGGAAGGCCGCGATTAGTTGCAAAAAAGAAAAGAGTCGCGTTGGGCACGGTGGGTCAAATGGGCCCGCCGTGGTAAATAGCCTGGAAGGCCGTGATCAGTTGCAAAAAAGAAAAGAGTCGCGTTGGGCACGGTGGGTCAAATGGACCCGCCGTGGTAAATAGCCTGGAAGGCCGCGATTAGTTGCAAAAAGAAAAGAGTCGCGTTGGGCACGGTGGGTCAAATGGGCCCGCCGTGGTAAATAGCCTGGAAGGCCGCGATCAGTTGCAAAAAGAAAAGAGTCGCGTTGGGCACGGTGGGTCAAATGGACCCGCCGTGGTAAATAGCCTGGAAGGCCGCGATTAGTTGCAAAAAAGAAAAGAGTCGCGTTGGGCACGGTGGGTCAAATGGGCCCGCCGTGGTAAATAGCCTGGAAGGCCGCGATCAGTTGCATAAAAGAAAAGAGTCGCGTTGGGCACGGTGGGTCAAATGGGCCCGCCGTGGTAAATAGCCTGGAAGGCCGCGATTAGTTGCAAAAAGGAAAGAGTCGCGTTGGGCACGGTGGGTCAAATGAACCTGCCGTGGTAAATAGCCTGGAAGGCCGCGATCAGTTACAAAAAAAGAAAAGAGTCGCGTTGGGCACGGTGGGTCAAATGGACCCACCGTGGTAAATAGCCTGGAAGGCCGCGATTAGTTGCAAAAAAGAAAAGAGTCGCGTTGGGCACGGTGGGTCAAATGGGCCCGCCGTGGTAAATAGCCTGGAAGGCCGCGATTAATTGCAAAAAGGAAAGAGTCGCGTTGGGCACGGTGGGTCAAATGGACCTGCCGTGGTAAATAGCCTGGAAGGCCGCGATCAGTTACAAAAAAAGAAAAGAGTCGCGTTGGGCACGGTGGGTCAAATGGGCCCGCCGTGGTAAATAGCCTGGAAGGCCGCGATCAGTTACAAAAAAAGAAAAGAGTCGCGTTGGGCACGGTGGGTCAAATGGACCCGCCGTGGTAAATAGCCTGGAAGGCCGCGATTGATCATAACGGTGAATATAAAAGCTTTGAGTTGATTAATTCCTGTTAAACGAGAGCAGCTCGTCGGATAATAATACATGGAATATATAGAGCAAATCTTATTAGAAGCGAGAAAAGTTACGATTTATTTTTGATAGCAGAAACATACGAACATGTTGTTCAACTTGTTCAAGATGTGTGAGTATGAGGTGCCTGTCAGATGGTGCTAAATCTCCAACTGAAAGTCTCATCTTGATGGAGAAAAAGGGCCCGCTGGATTGCCCTGGGAATGTCCGAATTCGCAGAGAACGGAAATTATGGAAATTATGTACGCGAGACTGCGGTTTCTAGTAGAACGGCTAGTCAGAAACCGTAGGTGCAAGAACCTACTAATAGACCGGATTGCAGAGGACCAGCTGGAGCACGTAAAGGACAAGCGGATAGTAAAAGATATTTGGGAAACATTTAAGCGCTCCTCCTCCAGTTAGAAGGTTCTACGGGAGTAAAGTGTGGCCGACGTTAAGATGGAACGGAGAATTGACGGAGAACGTCTGCTGGCGCATCCTGGATCGTTCAACGCGCTGGTTACCGTTCGAGCCCTTTTGAAGAACGTTAAAAAACGCCTGCTTGACGAGGAGGGAAAAGGAAAACCGAGCTTAATAGACGACTCTGGTCTCTCTTCAATTGTCGAAAAAGAGACGGCCAGAGCAACGGAACCGGAAAGATCCAGGAAATAACCACAAAGTCTTTCCATCGTTGGGTGATGCTGTTGAAAGCAATAATAGTGACACAGCGCGTATCATTTCTATAGATAACGGAAGGGGAAAAATCGAGAAGTTTCACGACGCTGATGCAACAAAACACATGGTGTACGACAAGACGTTGTTTGAAGATCTTCAGTCCTATTAAAAATAATTTCTGTGATCAAGTCCAGCCAAACGCTAGTGACGGATTCAGCCGGAGCTGTTCAGTAAAGACGCAAGTGAACAGTTGTTGAACTAAAAGATGTTGTTTAATTGAATGACGAAAGACAGCTTGCTCAATTCTTATCAAACTCATTTTATAGGTTTTTTTTAATGGAGAAGAGGAGAGATGTGTGGTGTAGATCACCCTATTGTGGTGTAATTGAGCGCACTCCACTGAGTTCCCTTTGTCCAGCCCTGCAATGACAGATCAAACCTGATCGGTGAGAGCCACGCACACAGGCAAGAGTTCCGGGCAGACTCTTCCTTCTTCTTCGGCTGACAGTTGGATCAATCGGACGTGAGCCCACACTCCGCGCAGCGACTAACCTCGGCAGACGATTCCCGATAGGAATGTAGGATCACACAGATCCCGCGGTCAAGAGCTCAGCTTTTAAGTCCCTCGTCGAGAAAGCCGTAGGCTACGAGTCGAAGGTAAGAGCGCTATCACCGGAGACAACGATCGAGTGCAGGAACCTGGACGAGATCACGACGGAGGAAGAGCTAGAAGATGCGCTGATCGTTCTTCTGGATGACCGTACGACACCGATGGCAATCCGGTTGAGGAAAGCCTACGGCGGCACGCAAATTGCGTCGATCCGACTATCGACGCCTTCGGCGTCTAAGCTGCTGGAAACCGGCAAGGTCAAAGTAGGGTGGTCGGTGTGCCCACTGAGGCCTGTTCCTCGAGTGACCCAGCAGATGACGAGGTGTTTCTGCTGTATGGGTTTCGGCCACCAGGCGAGAAATTGCGACGGTCCCGATCGAACCAACAGTTGCAGAAGGTGTGGTAGAGAAGGCCACATGGCAAGAGACTGCAAAAATCAGCCGAAGTGCGTGCTCTGTAAAGAAGGCGACGGCAATAGCCATGCGACGGGTGGCTTTAATTGCCCGGTGTACAAGAAGCTGGCCTCGGGCAAAAGTAATGGAGGTGTCCCAGGTGAACCTCAATCACTGCGACACTGCACAGCAACTGCTGTGGCAGTCGACCGCGGAGACGGGGTGTGACGTGGCAATTATTGCAGAACCGTACCGAGTTCCACACGACAACGGAAACTGGGCCGCGGATACAGCAAGAATGGCGGCGATACACGTGATGGGGCGGTACCCCATACAGGAAGTGGTCTCGAGGGCGTTTGAAGGATTCGTAATCGCCAAAGTAGCAACGCCGAAGGTCATCTGATCACCAACGAGGAACTTGTGGCAGTAGCGAAGAGATTGAAGGTGAAGAAAGCTCCCGGCCCGGATGGAATCCCGAATTTCGCCCTGAAATCGGCGGTTCTAGCATTCCCGGACAGGTTTCGAACAGTCCTGCAGAAATGCCTGGACGAAGGACACTTCCCCGACCCGTGGAAGGTTCAAAAGCTCGTGTTGCTGCCGAAGCCAGGCAAACCACCGGGGGACCCATCATCGTATAGGCCTATATGTTTGCTGGACACCCTCGGAAAGCTTCTGGAACGGATCATCCTTAATCGGCTGACCAAGTACACGGAGAGCGAGCATGGCTTAGCAGCGAGGCAGTTCGGCTTCCGTAAAGGGAGATCCACGGTGGACGCCATCCGGAAAGTGGTCGAGAAAGCCGACGAAGCGCGGAGGAAAACGCAGGGGAACCGTTGCTGCGCAATAGTCACGATTGACGTCAAGAACGCGTTCAACAGTGCGAGCTGGGCGGCCATAGCAGCAGCGCTGCACAAAATGAAGGTGCCTGACTATTTGTGCAGGATCTTGAAGAGCTACTTCGAGAACCGCGTGCTGGTCTACGACACTGCCGATGGACAAAAAACCGTTGTTGTTACCGCGGGAGTTCCGCAGGGATCCATTCTGGGTTCAGCACTGTGGAATGGAATGTATGACGGAGTGTTGACACATTTCGTCGGAAGCAGTTGGCGTCATAGCCGGAATGATCCCCATCGGCATCACACTGGAGGAGGACACCGTGCGCTACACCCGGAGAGGCACGAGAGGTATCCGGGAAGCTGCGAGAGCCGAATCGCTGGCAAGGTGGCAACGTGAGTGGGACACCACGGAGAAAGGCAGATGGACGCATCGGCTTATCCCGTCCGTATCCACGTGGGTGAGCAGAAGGCATGGAGAGGTCACCTTCCACCTCACACAGTTCCTGTCGGGCCATGGCTGCTTCAGGAAGTACCTGCACAGGTTTGGACATGCAGAGTCTCCTCTCTGTCCGGACTGCGTCGATTGCGAGGAAACACCGGAGCACGTGGTGTTCGCCTGCCCTCGCTTCGAGGCAGCGCGAAGCGAAATGCTGGCCATTATCGGAGCGGACACCAGCCCGGATAATGTGGTGCGAAGAATGTGCAGCGACATCGCCAAGTGGAATGCGGTCGTCGGAGCGGTGACGCAGATCACTTCGGCTCTCCAGCGGAAATGGAGAGACGATCAGAGGAGGAACGACTAGGAGCCTAGTCGAAAACCCACGAGTGTGGCTGTGAAGGAGAGCACGTTATGACGGTTGGCTCTACCAAATCGGTACACGTCTCGATGGTCCAAGAAGAGGGCTGCATATGACTAGCCGATCAAAAGCAACGCGATTCTTGGGCGCGGTTAAACCCTCGCATGGACTCATATGTATGTAGGACAGGAAATGGTTCTAGCACCCGGCATGGATCCTGTAAGTAGACTAGTGCAGAAAATGCAACGCCTCCCCCCGAAGTTATACCGAAAGGTGGTCCCGGGGGGACAAGGGCACGGCGTTCAAGGACTGGTTTAGTGGGTCGGGAAAACTCTTTTTTTGTTTTCCCAACCCCACACTACCTGAGAAATGAATTCTCAGGTGTCTGGTAGCAGATTCCGACCTTGCAAAAAAAAAAAAAAACACACACACACACACACACACACACACACACACACATTCACGCAACAATCATACTAAAGTCATTCAAATTTGGTCGCCTTGGGCTTCAAGTTAAAGTTTCATGTCCCCTGAACAAATTCCTGTTCAGACAGGAACACAGAAAAAAAATCATGGTAATATTACATCTGGGAAGGGGTACATCTTTTATGTCAGAAAAAATGTGTAATTTTACCTCTGGAAATATGTAATTTTACCACTTTTCTGGTGTAATGTCACTTTTTCAGTCTAAATTGAGGTAAAATTACATCATAAAAGAGGTAATATTCAACCTTCCAAAATTACAGCTTCCAAATTAACATTTTTGCCTTTCTTACTAAAGAAAGGTATAGGTTTTACTTTAAGGCTGGACGTCATTTTCATCTTCGTAAATATGTCGATTCAGCATGAATTTTCTTCGGAAAAATCGTCAAAAAATCACACTGCATCGATTTTAGACGCTCTATCGATTCACCTTGACAGAACTCGCCTATCTCCAACCCTCGAATTTTGAGAAAATAAATTCCGTGGAGTTCGAGTGATGTCCGTGTGTGGTAAAATTTTTGCCAAATTTTGTGTCACGTAGTCCTCGGCTCCCCTATTTTCGATTTTGATTGTTCCAAGTGCATTTGAAAGCTGGTGTGCTGAACAAGGGTCATTTTGAGACCGAATTTCGAAATTTCCATCTGTTTTCGGATGCGGCCAGACTTTTCAACAAAATACACAGTTTTCAAATGAAAATATGGTCAAAATTTTTCATTTTCATATCTTTTATTTATCTCAAAAATTGCATTTTTTGAGCTCTACAACCTCCCAAATTTTCATCCAGATCCATAATCTGGTTCTGGAGTTAGAGCCGTTTGATTAACCTACCAAAAGAAAAAAAATCCCTAAAAAAAGGTAAAAGCCCACCTGGTGACCTTTGCCAACACTTCCGAAATTTCTTTCTACATTCATAGTACAGACCACGAGTGAGCATCTGAAACAAATTTGACATCTATCGGCAATCCGGATCAATTTTTAGAGCGATTTACTTTTTGCCTTTCTTACTAAAGAAAGGTATAGGTTTTACTTTAAGGCTGGACGTCATTTTCATCTTCGTAAATATGTCGATTCAGCATGAATTTTCTTCGGAAAAATCGTCAAAAAATCACACTGCATCGATTTTAGACGCTCTATCGATTCACCTTGACAGAACTCGCCTATCTCCAACCCTCGAATTTTGAGAAAATAAATTCCGTGGAGTTCGAGTGATGTCCGTGTGTGGTAAAATTTTTGCCAAATTTTGTGTCACGTAGTCCTCGGCTCCCCTATTTTCGATTTTGATTGTTCCAAGTGCATTTGAAAGCTGGTGTGCTGAACAAGGGTCATTTTGAGACCGAATTTCGAAATTTCCATCTGTTTTCGGATGCGGCCAGACTTTTCAACAAAATACACAGTTTTCAAATGAAAATATGGTCAAAATTTTTCATTTTCATATCTTTTATTTATCTCAAAAATTACATTTTTTGAGCTCTACAACCTCCCAAATTTTCATCCAGATCCATAATCTGGTTCTGGAGTTAGAGCCGTTTGATTAACCTACCAAAAGAAAAAAAATCCCTAAAAAAAGGTAAAAGCCCACCTGGTGACCTTTGCCAACACTTTTCTTTTTCGATTTTATCCGAAATTTCTTTCTACATTCATAGTACAGACCATGAGTGAGCATCTGAAACAAATTTGACATCTATCGGCAATCCGGATCAATTTTTAGAGCGATTTACTTTTTGCCTTTCTTACTAAAGAAAGGTATAGGTTTTACTTTAAGGCTGGACGTCATTTTCATCTTCGTAAATATGTCGATTCAGCATGAATTTTCTTCGGAAAAATCGTCAAAAAATCACACTGCATCGATTTTAGACGCATCGTCGCATCGTCGACAAGTTGTCAAGTTGAGCTGCTAATGCTGGCGCGTCTTGTTATTAGGATCCAATATACTCTAATATGTGTTGGGTGCCCTATCGATTTTCATTTTCTTCTATAGATATCGTATAGTATATAAAGTATATTTTTCGGCTCTTTAGTATTATCATTATATGCATAACTGTCCAGTATTTGTTTTGAAACCTGCGACATGAGACCATTATGCGATTTAAATTCTGTCATTTATTTTTGTTGTGTGGTGGTCTAGAGGTTTGTGTCCTTACTAATATTTTATCTAGATCAGAGGCAAAAGATTAAAATCTTGAGAAACATTGAGGTGAATTTGAAAGAGCTTTTAGAGAGTGGGGATCTTCTTCGAAAGTTCTTGGCTTGCTTCTTGTTGTTGGGTGAAAAAGGAAAGCTTTGATCGCAAGCGAGAGAGGGAGAGAACTTATATTCCTTTCCTCTCCACACTCGCGCTCACCGCACACGGCGCCTTGTGCTGAAGAGGCGATGGTGTAGAGGTATAACTTCAAGCGTTGTGTTGTTGTTTTTTTTTCGTTGCCAACTAGTGCTTCTTCTCGCTCGCGGGCAAAAAATCACTGGCAACAGTGTCTGCGGCATATTCTGAAATGCCACACGGCGTGTACCTTTGAAAAAAACGGACAATACCAACACACAAAAGGGCTCGTACCGAAGCTAAAAAACCAAAACCGCGGTGTGCGTTGTCACTGGCGCATGGGAAGCTTGCTATCATCGCGTTTGTCATAAACGCTTGTTTGATTACAAACTTACAAACATATTGTACGATTGAAAATATTCTTTTGGTGAAAATTGCGTTTTTTTATTTCCTTTGGAAATCATATCATTTATAATACATTGCTTTCATCATAAGACTTTCTTTTGTGCTGACGTTATGAATAAACAAAGTCGATGTTATGAATTGAAAGAAGTTCTACCATTGTTATATTCTTTAGTAAGAAAGGCTCTATCTCACCCCAGGTGGGATTAAATCGGGTTTTTTTTCTGTGAAGTCCATAAAAGCTTGTGTTTGGGAATGGCAGGGCGTTTTAGAGAGAAAAATTGTATTTTTAGCTACAAAAAAAAAAAAAAAAAATCAAAAATCACTACCCAAAACTTGCCAAAAATTTTGCAGCCAAAACTAATGCATTGAAATTTTACGGAGAGCATTGTTCCTGACATCCAAATCTATAATTCTAGGGGTGAGCACCAAAATTTTGACAAGTTTTCATTTTTTTGGGACGGCCTACTATTAATACTTTAGGCTCGGGTATCATAGAGTTAATCCCAACCGATATCGCTCAAATTTGGTACAGATGCCTTAAAACAACCCAAAATACTGTTTTTCGCTAGTGAAGGAGGTGGTCATTTTTTCTGGGCACCGTAATGGATATCAACTGGCGGGCCACAATTTGCCCGTGCACCATTAGGGTGTAATATCAAAATCGATTTTCCACACCCAAACGAAAAATATATCTCAAAATCTGCAACAGTGGATTTGCTGCAAAAAATGTTATATTTTATTACATTTTTTGCAGCAAGCCCATAGATCATTTTTGCCCGCGTGTAAACACGTCAGCGATCTGCAGTTCTCACCAACACATAGAATGCTGGCGCGTCCCCGAGCAACACTCTAGAGAGAACATTATGTTCGCGCTCTGTCCTTCACCATTCATCAAGCGTCCATGGCGCGGTGGTAGCGTGTCGGATCAGCAACCTAGTAGTTGATGGTTCAATCCTCGTTCTGTTAAGGTTTTTTTTCCTGCAATACAATTAATCTGCTGTCGGTAATGTCGATAATTGTCGGTAACGGGCAAAAATGTCATACCCCTATATCGCAAAAAATGCATGAGGACAGTTTTCATGCAGATTCTGATATACTTTCATGCCGCCATGTATCACAATCATGCGACCGCCGGTTGGGTGCAGCACAGTACTTTTTGAGTTCCTTTAGGGGCCCTAAACAACTCCCCAAAGTTTTGGACTGATCGGTTTAGTCCTCACTTTGCGCAAAGCAATTCAATTATCCATATAAATTTGTTTTGGGAAACCCATTTTTTTTATTACGATATTTATCAAATCCACGTTTCATGCTATATCAAAACCGGACTTATATTCGGATGCTCTGGAATATGCTCTACAACTTTTCCGAAGAGAGTATGGTGCTAACTTGCTCCTGAAAGAAGATATAGTGTCCTCAAAACTCTTCTAAAACGTGATTTTCGAGCAAAAAACACGTTTTAGACGAGTTTTGAACACGCTGTATCTTTTTTAAGGGCAAGCTAGGTTTCGACTAACGGCGTGCTGGATTTCCAATCCAGAGGTCGTGAGTTCTATTCTCGTACCGGGATGATGATGATGAAACGTGGATTTGATAAATATCAAAATCCAAAAAAATGGTTTTCTCCATACCAATTTATATGGAAGATTAAATCGCTTTGCGCAAAGTGAGGACTAAACCAATCGGTCCCAAACTTTGGGGAGTTGTTCAGGACCCCAAATGGAATAGAAAAAAATCTGTGCTCACTAAATTTGGACAACTTTATTTTTTCCATACAACCATAGTGTACCATACTTTGGTCACCGCTGGTTCAGCTAGACGGCCGTGTTCAGGTTTCTATCGAGAATCCTATTTCGTTTGGTAATCCCGGGTTCAAATGCGACATCCGAAATAACATCGATATGATGCTGGTAGAAGCAGTTGAGATGAGTAATGTAAACTGGGGTGAATATGATCGTTTTTATACATGTTTTTTTTATTTAGTCTATTTGAAGTTTGTGCTCTACAGGATATTTTTTTATTTTAATATTTTTTTTAAATTTCAGAAATTAAAGTTACGTTTTTGTATGGTGTCCTTTGTGTAAACCAATAGTAGTTTCCCAGGAGGATTTTTTTTGTGAAAGGGTAAAAAAAGTGTTTTGGTTATTCTATATGGAACAAGCCAAAACACGCTGGACACAAACACTGAATCCAATTTCTGTATCATTTTGTAAACCAATCAACGCCTGGGAAAATTGGAGGGTCCTTGTGTAATTCAGATAAGCTAATCGAAATACTTTTTTTGTAAGTCGCTTCTGCTGACGCAAATAAATGCAACGATATTGGATATGAAAATTGTTGTTTTGTTTGATTTTTAATTCGATTTTTGAATTATGTTTCAGATCTGCGTTACTCTGACATCTACACTAAAATAGATACAAGTAAATTCAACTAGCTACTGTTGAAGTCCAAAAGCAGCACAATTTCTCCTCCAATTTTACAGCCAAAAAGCTTCCAATGAATAATATATAGCGCGCACTCAGTGGAATGGCACAGCATTTGGTGTAAATCCAAAGGATTTCGCTGCTGCACTTTTCTAACCTAGATATAGAAATAAACTCGAAGCAAAGTGGTCCTTTCGCGTTGTGAAATGTGTTGCACCATTCAGCCAAAGTTGAAAGAAAATCTGAGATAGATTGGAGCGGGAAAGCGTTCAAATGCTAATGCATTTTTACAGCAGGACAGCTTTCACATGGGGTTTCGTTCGTTTATTGTAATTTCATTTGTGCAGCTTTTCATACTGTAAAGTGCAGAGTAGTGGGGTACATTTTGCCTCAGTATCTCTGTCAATCAATCGATAGTGCTGTGCAAGTCGTGAAAATTAAATTCGGGTGGCTTGAGTAGTAAGGGTGTATTCGATTATGGTAGGAGGAAATGAAAACTAAAATATAATTGATGTATGACATGCCGGACTATGTTTTGGACTTTTGAATATGCTAGAGTAATTATCTGTTGAGTGGAATTACTATGGGAGAATTTATAATGAATAACAAAGTAGATTAATTGAAAATTTCAATTGTTTTGTTATATGTAATTACATTTTATCGACTTCTTCAAAAAAAAAATTTTTTTTTGTAACGAAAAGTTCCATTTTTTATGGAATCCAACGCGTCGGTCAATTTGACCAGTCCACCACAGAAGTATTTCATCCGCATCGCAGCTTCCATAATTTCCTCTGCAGAAAATCCCACGCTTATCAATCGTTACAGCACCACCCCCACCATGCGTCCCCATCATTGCATAAAGCTGGCAACCCGAAACCGCGCTGAGCTGATTTTCGCAGCAAATGCTCGGAACGCTCGTGTGTGTGCACGTGGTTTATTGGCTGTGACAGGCCAGGCCGACACACTGACGGTGACAGATGCACACACACGTACACGATCCACTGTGTCACTGTGAAGTTTCAACCAACTGAGCATGATTGCGTGGGTGTTCGGAATGTGGGTTGGATTTTCTTCGGTTGAAAGCTCTTTTTTTTCGTCCGGGTTTGCGTGGTATTAACAAACTGACCAAAAAATGTGGTGAAATTGATCTGCAAATAAATACCGCTGGATTACCATCGATAAAACCGGAAAATTACCATTCGTGTATGCGCATTTTGTGCCGATTACGGTCTGATGAAGAGGGGCACGTGAAATTAAAAATTAAAATTAAAGTCCCTTTCACAAGGTATGTTCGAACTTTTTGCGATAATTGAAGAATGAAATTATGGGATTAACTGATGTTTTTACTTATAAATTTATACTAGTTTTTATGCCCTGATGTCAAATAATTTATTTTCCAGATACTTTTTATACTCGATCCTCTCCGATTTCAATCAAACTTTGTAGACATATTATCTCAGGCTTACATAATTCATTGTTGAGTATATGGAGCCGATTTCACCTGATAAAGACATTTCAAAAGGGCGTTAGTTATTTAATTATTGTTGTATCTCGTAATTTTAAGATTATTGTATCTCGAATTGCATCATATGACAAAGTGGGCAGTAGAAATATACTGAAGTAAATTACACGCAATTTCTATGAGATTTCATTATGCATACCTTCCCACTGTACCTTCAAAACGATAGGACTTTGGACAGAAATCAATATGAATGCTTTTATGTAAAAATGCTTGGCAAATCAATTATGTCCGCGACCGGTTTTGGTTTCAAAAATACGATAATATTAGTTTATGCAACAAGTTGCGAAAACAACAATTTTTCAGCGCGAGTCGTACATTTATCCAACTAGGTTTACCGAGTTGGAAAAATATACAAATCAAGTTTTGCAACGAGTTGCTTACAACATTTTATGCAATTCAGAAAAACGCATTTTTGAATGAAATTTTATGTCAAACATCCTTGTGTTAAGTAAATTCACTGTTCAAAACAAAACAATATTGGAAAAAGTTACTTTTCGATACAAGCAGGGATGGAATAATCGAAAAACAATCAATTTCGCTTGCGAACTTTTTTCACCCGCGAAAGAGAGAGGAGAGCATGCTCCCTTCAGATTTTTTCTCTTGATGAACATCCAATGATTTTCTTTTGATGATGATTATTGCATCGCTGGATTCAAGTGTTGAAAAGTTAAACTTTTCAGCATCGGTATTGAAAGGTATTGATTTTCAAATCTTTTATTTTTGGTAGCAAAAAGTAGGCCGTTTCGTTTCTCCAGAAGGACAGGAAAAAATAACAGTTTCACAGTAGAAGTGCAAAAATGATTTTTGTATTTTTTTAAATGAGATTTTCTTCATTCATCACTTTTTGTGAGACTGCAGCGTCAGCGGGTACAAACGATTCACTTTTTGTCATGGAAATGCTTATTACAGCGGTTCTCAACCTGGGGTACATGTACCCCTGGGGGTACCACAAGCGGTCTAAGGCGGTACCGGAAGACAAACTCCGTAATGGTGGACATTTGAAAACTATCCCGAACATAATATTTGAGAAACAACAATAACAAACCGAAATATTTGTTTTTTCCTCCTTTAAAGACGATGTTGGCAACATTCTAGTGGGTTAAAATACCAAAAATGACAAACGAATGGTCGCTGACCATATCTCTAAAAGATTTTTTTAATTTTCAACAAACCACTCACAAAGTTCAAAAAATATATGATTTACATTTTTTTGTTATTTTAAATATTTCAATTTTGGTTTATTTCTCTACAAAGTTTTGTTTCAATTTGGAAACAGTGCTATCGTCACTTAAAAAAGGTTGGTAAATGTTTCTTAACACTGTTTGTCCAACTTTTCATTTCTTAAATATAAGTTTTGAAAAAAGGGAAATTAACGAATCATGATGTTTTTTAACTGTTAATCAATTCAATTTATTAGTTGATATTATTTGTAATCTTACAAAAAGAACAGTTTAGTGTACTTTTGTTATATTTTGCATAAACAAAAAAAAACAACAACTACAAAATAAAAATGAAGAGATTTAGATTTTTTTTTAATTTACCAACGATACAATTCATGCTCTTCTGCATCTACGAAAGAGAGAATCCAAAATGTTCAAAAAGCAGATATTTTATTTTATTCATAGACGTAGAATGATGGTCTTTTCCCAATAAAAAAACTAACTTAATCCACCTATGTGGTTGGAGCCTTCCTCACTTATTGCCAACAATGAATGATATGATGGAATTGTACAAAAATTTCATCTATTGTTATGATCCGGAATAAAAAAGTACATAAATATCATTTAAGTGACCATACCTCGAGACAGAGTTGCCAGAATATCAATAATTTGGACTCGTTGGAAAGGTCTTTTGATAAACTAACCAACGATGGGTCGGATGGTGGATCCGGACATAGTTTACATACATTTAATTGAGATCCGGCTTCAAAAAAGTACATAAATATCACTTAAATCGTCATAACTCGAGACAGGGTTGCCAGATCTTCAATGTTTTGGAATGGCTGGAAAGGTCTTTTAATAACTTAATCAACGATGGGTCGGATGGTGGATCCGGACATAGTTTACATACATTTAAGTGAGATCCGGCTTCCAAAAAGTATATCAATATTACTTAAGTGGGCATATCTCGAGACAGGGTTGCCAGATCATCAATGTTTTAGGCTCGTTGGAAAGGTCTTTTGATAACCTAATCAACGATGGGTTGGATGGTGGATCCGGACATAGTTTACATACATTTAAGTGAGATCCGGCTTCCAAAAAGTACATCAATATCACTTAAGTGGACATATCTCGAGACAGGGTTGCCAGATTCGCAATGTTTTGGAATCGGGTCGGATGGTGGATCCGGACATAGTTTACATACATTTAAGTGAGATCCGGCTTCCAAAAAGTACATCAATATCATTTAAGTGGACATATCTCGAGACAGGGTTGCCAGATCATCAATGTTTTAGGCTCGTTGGAAAGGTCTTTTAATAACCTAACCAACGATGAGTCGGATGATGGACCCGGACATAGTTTACATACGTTTAAGTGAGATCCGGATATATGTGAAAACACATTTTTATACATAACTTTTGAACTACTTATCGAAACTTCAATCTGTATTAAACTCGATCTATGGGACCCTAAACCAAGTCGAATGCAACAGGTTCGGGTCAAATCGGTTCAGCCAGTGCCGAGAAACATGAGCTAGTTTGTTGGTCACATACATACATACACACACACATACACACACACATACACACACACATACACACAGACATTTGTTCAGTTTTCGATTCTGAGTCGATATGTATACATGAAGGTGGGTCTACGACGTTTTTATACAAAGTTCATTTTTAGAGCAGGATTATAGCCTTACCTCAGTGAGGAAGGCAAAAAGGTGATAACGTGAAAACGGTGCACTTTATCGAACCACCACAAGTAAATTTGATCTGAAATAAAAAATGGGTTTATAAATCTTTTAAATAGAATTTTGACAGTTTTAAGTAATCTCAATTTCAAAAAATTATAGCAATGCTATCAACAATTCGTCTGTCCAAAAGTATTGATCATAATTTTGCACTTTAAGTCCAGTTGAACATGATGGAGGTGAAATCTGTAAAAATAAAAAATCTATGCAACGCAGATTTTAAATAAAAAAAAACAGTTTAATAATTCAAATTTATTGGCATTTTCAGGAGATTAAGCAAGGCTTTTTTTAAATCCTGCTTAAAAATTGGTATCAATGGCTGGTAAAATTGATAGTTTTATGAAGCTTCTTTTTTGTAATTAATTATAAGTTAATATTTAACTTGAAACAAACATTTTATTGAGGAATATTGAATGAAACATTAAACGCATTCTTAGTAATGTTTCACTTGACGTTATCCAAAAAAAAAATTGCTCAAAATTTTAAAAGGAATTATATTTTAAAGCCCTTTAAAAAACAAAATGATTCAAGCAACTTTCTTGAACATTGCGTTTTGAACTCTAGAATCGAGCCTTACCGGTTCAACAATTATCAAATTAAATTCTATCAATGTTACCCGGTTTACTGCTACAGAAAATTGAAACAATTTTTTAACGATTTTTTTTTCAAATTTCATGTTTCTTATGTAAAATAATCCGAAATTAGGAATAAAAAAAAACCTCATTTAAACGACAAATTTCAATATTAGAACCGCTGCTGAGTATTTACTACATCGTCGTTTCTGTGCTTACTTGTGACACGTCTGCTGTAAAAATATAGGACATGTGTTCTTACAAGGCTAGTCAAATATTGGTATGGCCAGAGGTAGTAGGACAAAGATTTCGTTTTAAATTTGTTCGAGACATAATTAAAAATATGAATCCAAGGAGTGGTTCAAATGTCTACTCACTTATTTAATTAAATATACCATAATCATGTCTTCCAATGTTCTTATTCCTCCGGCAGGCACTTGACATCATCAACGTCATCAGCAGCCGAAGCACCAGCAGAGGTTTACTAGGAAAACCCCCGGCCAAGACAATTCTAGCAGCACGGTCTGGGCTTGTTTGAATTAATTTCAAACGCAAATACTCACACAAACACAGCCATCGAAGAATATTGTTAGAGCATTACAACTTTCTGTCTTTTGTGGCAGAAACTTTGCGCAACAGCAGACAAAATACACAATCGCGAAACAAACACACACACAACGAAAACTGGGCGGGAAAAACTCTGTGAACCGACCCCAACTTTTGAGTAGAACAAAAAAAAATCTGCCAAGAAAAGGTGCCTGACAAAGTGAGAACCGCGTTCGTGGAAATTTTGATGGAAAAATCACGAGTTCGATAACCGTCGAGCAAAACGATAATCGAGCGCGGATTGGGGAGTGATTTCTTAGAAAAGCATTGTTTCACAGGGGGAAATGGAAAACAAGCAAAACATCGAATCTGAACGAAACCGGAAAATGTTCGTTTGGTCTGCGCAGGGGTGAGACGGTTTGGGTTTGGTGCTGAGGCTGCCTCTCAAGGGGCTGATTAGTGATACGGAAAGTCAATAAAACAAAGCCCCCAAAGTTGAGTGAAGGGATTTGGTGGGGTTTTTTTCCCGGGAGTCGTTGAATTACGGTTGAAATTTTTGAAGAAGAGCGAAACAATAATCTTCAAGAGTGGCAGTGTGGTGAAAAGTGAAATTGAGATTTTCCAGGTGGATTTCTAAAACAATCGGGAGGATAACGAGGCAAACGATTTGTGGTGAAATTTGGAGCGAGCAAAAGGTTGCAGATGAAGGTGAGTAGATCTTTTGATTATCTTCAAAATAAAATTAAAACAGAACTGAAATGATTTTATCACACTGATTATAAAAATATTTGTTATCATGGGACTAGTGATCTCTTTGGCAGTTTCAGTAACAATAAATGTAGTAGATTTTGTTAATACGATAATTCGATATCTAGAAACAGAGCACTAATGTTTTTCTTAATTATTAGCTACACAATTTAAGTTTAGACCAACGGTCCTTAAAGTTTCGTTGCAAACAACTTTGAGGTTTTCTTCAAGGATTTAGTTTCTTGTTTTAAGTTTTCCTATCACTTATCTGTAAGCATTTCTCAGGCTAGGAAAATGATGAATCATCATTGATGATTGAAATTATTGTTTACAAAAGATTTATTTTTAAATTTATTGTATATCTTAAACATACTAGATTTTGTTGGCATTACTGTATATCCCACCAAAACCTGAAGTTTTCCAGGTCAAATAAAAAAGTTTTTAGAAGTGAACAAGTTTCAAGCATGAAAGTTTCTTCTCCAATTCCAACGGAAGAAAAATTACCCTCGCACGTTTGCGCAATTAAATGTTTGAAGCTGCCAATTTTTAGCCTCCGGCAAGATTTTTCTCCAGGTCATAATCGAAAAAACTTTTTGCCTGGCTTAGAAAAGAAAAAAAAACTTTGCAATGCAGTAGCCGAAGGTAATTTAATCAAAAGTTTTGATTAACGCAACTGCAATTGCGTCGGGTTGGTCTGCCAGATGTACAAATTGCTGCAATTTAAATGCCGCAAGCTAATTTGTCGAAAGGAGGCGATCGAGTCATTGTGGTGTGCTGAGTTGCGGTGAGCAAATTAGATACTTGATGAGGGTTGTGCTTTCACTCTGAAGTGGTATGAGTTATCTGATTATTGATTGTATGACAACGTTTCAGAAGGGAGCTAACCAATCTACACGAGAGCCTAGAATTGTGATCATTTGGTCGTAACAGTGATGTGGAGTGCTAAATTTAAAATATGTTTGATTAAAAATAAGAATTTTAAAGTAATTTCAGTAACCCTAATTGGTACTTCTAATTTTTTGTACAATTTTTACTTCCATTGAAATAAAAAAAAAACTTTTAAAGGATATTGCAATCACTGCCTCCGTACAATCAATAAGTTCAGTTCAACGAACGACTCAACCGGAAGTATCTATTCTGGCGTTTCAGAGTTGAAAATGTTCCGTCTGTACAGAGAGACAGAGGGCGCTTGCAGCCAGAGCTCTCCCAGTGGCCACCAGTCGAGGGGGAGTCAAAGACCATTTAGCTGGCGTCACTCGGTCCCGATATGATCTAGGAAATTCCGGGCGCAATATGCGAACATGAGAAATTTATCATCCCCATTCGATCTAAGGGAGAGGGAAAATGTGGGAGGTTTGGTGGTAGCCAGCCTGGCGAATGAAACTCGATTCTGCCTCCTCCCTGCTCCCCAAATACAATGTACTTTGCGAAACATTTCCGTGTTGAGAAGATATTCTGGGGCAAATTGAATTGCACCACCCCATAGATCGTGCGGTTTGCGAAAGCTTGGCCGAGCAAACATTTGCCTTGGGAGGAAAGTATCTTTTCTGGAGAATGCTGAGAGAAATTGTTGGTCAAACTGCCAATGTTTTGTGAGGGCGAAATGCGTTTAATTTTTATTGATTGATGTTGAAATTCGTAGCAATCTTCTGTTTGATCTCAAATTGTTTTTGCATTCCAATTATTTATAAAGCACCTATTTCTGATTACTTTTCAATCAAATACGACATCTAAAGCTTTCCATTCAAACCAAAGTGAAACTAAATGTTCATTCATTGAAAAAAATTTTACCCATCAGTAATCCCTCCCCTGATTTTTCGAAGGTCACAGCACCTTGTTCTAGGAAAACGCTACCCCCACTCAAACCGCGTTGATTGACAGGGCAACAAGCTCCAAACTTTTCCACGCGCCAAATTCTTTGAGCTGACAGGAATATGCGCTCCCTGTACTGTATAAAACATTTCACCCACAAGGGTGGCAGCGAACAGATCAGAAAGCAGCTAATAACGATTCAAGTATTTCCATGATTTTCACAGCAAAGCTCAACACGTCATTCACACCTGAAAAGGTGAAAGCAATTAGGTTTATTAACAAAACTGTGGGAGTGTTGTGTTTTCGAAGAACCGGTGTCAAAGTCGGCGTCAGCTTTGTTTTTGCGTTTAAATTGAAAATACCTTACGCCCACAAAGATGTATGAAAACACATAAACTCAAAGTAGACACGTGTTTAACAATAAACACGATTTGGAGCTATTTACATGCCAGATTTAGTACAGGAACGTGCCTTTTGTTGACTTCTCAGTTACAATGATTCTTACAAGATTTTCTTCAGACAGTGTTTTTTTCGCATATTTTTGCACACGAAAAAAATCACGTTCAATCTCGCTTACTTTTTCAAAAGGTCCTATGTACATACAGTATGTAAAAAAAGTATTTACACCCTTTGGGCACTATGCACATTTTGTGATGAAACATGTAAAAAATTTAAAGTTTGACAGGAACTTAGTACTACGTTTTGTTCAGAAACTCATGCCAAACGTTTTACTACAAAAAGCTCATGAAAAGATGATTTCTATAAAAAGTTATATAACAAATACTATTACGAAAATAAAAAAAGTTGCAAAAAAAGTTTGTACACCTTTCGAAAAATTAACATAAATAATGTTATTTGTTGACAAATCACCATAAATCCAGTCTCCCAACTCCAAATAGGCATCCTTGACTGATTAAAAATAGAATTTGGATTGAATATAAAGTTTACTAACTACTTAGTATAAAAGTTTATATAACTCTGGAAATTCTATATAAAACTTATCTAAACCTTATTTTGCAAACTTTTAATTCAACTAAATGTCAATATATTACCATATAATTGCTAAATAAACCTTTTGGAGTGGGTATAACACCGTTTTGGGGGTATTTGTATCGATAGAATAGATTTTTCGTTGAAATTTCGTACCAACCCGGAATTACGTCGTAGGAAAATCCGCCG